>NW_028257559.1:0-30000 GCF_982258835.1 Parasteatoda tepidariorum | reverse complement strand
GGTAATAGTGTACCCTACCACAGGAAATAATTATAGGTCAATTAGGGGGTACACAGTGTGACCCTAAAGTTTACTATGTATGCCTATGCGAAATAAAGTGTTCTGAGAAGCTTAAAATGAAGAAATAAGCGTTCTAAAATGCTTTAAAAATTCAAAGACATCTTTCAATGGTTAACTAACGCAAGGCGCAATATCAAACCTTAATATTGACCCATAATATTTAAATTGAACAAGGTATTGTATTACAGGGTAATAGTGTACCCTACTACAGGAAATAATTATAGGTCAATTAGGGGGTACACTATGTATATTTTAAATAGTGCATTAAAACAAGGAAATACGAAGACATTTTTCAATGTTAACTAACGGCACGGTATCGGAACTTAATATTGACCTATAATTTTTATATTGGACCACGTATTATATTACAGGGTAATAGTGTACCCTACCACAGGAATTAATTATAGGTCATTTAGGGGGTACACAGCGTGACCCTAAATTTTACTATGTATGCCTATGCGAAATAAATTGTTCTGAGAAGCTTAAAATGAGGAAATAAGCGTTCTAAAATGCTTTAAAAATTCAAAGACATTTTTCTATGTTAACTAACGGCACGGTATCGGACCTTAATATTGACCTATAATTTTTAAATTGGACCACGTATTATATTACAGGGTAATAATGTACCCTACCACAGGAAATAATTATAGGTCAATTAGGGGATACACTATGTATATTTTAAATAGTGCATTAAAACAAGGAAATACGAAGACACTTTTCTATGTTAACTAACGGCACGGTATCGGACCTTAATATTGACCTATAATTTTTAAACAGGACCACGTATTATATTACAGGGTTATAGTGTACCCTACCACAGGAAATAATTATAGGTCAATTAGGGGGTACACAGAGTGACCCTAAAGTTTACTATGTATGCCTATGCGAAATAAAGTGTTCTGAGAAGCTTAAAATGAGGAAATAAGCGTTCTAAAATGCTTTAAAAATTCAAAGACATTTTTCTATGTTAACTAACGGCACGGTATCGGACCTTAATATTGACCTATAATTTTTAAATTGGACCACGTATTATATTACAGGGTAATAGTGTGCCCTACCACAGGAAATAATTATAGGTCATTTAGGGGGTACACAGCGTGACCCTAAATTTTACTATGTATGCCTATGCGAAATAAAGTGTTCTGAGAAGCTTAAAATGAAGAAATAAGCGTTCTAAAATGCTTTAAAAATTCAAAGACATCTTTCAATGGTTAACTAGCGCAAGGCGCAATATCAAACCTTAATATTGACCCATAATATTTAAATTGAACAAGGTATTGTATTACAGGGTAATAGTGTACTCTACTACAGGAAATAATTATAGGTCAATTAGGGGGTACACTATGTATATTTTAAATAGTGCATTAAAACAAGGAAATACGAAGACATTTTTCAATGTTAACTAACGGCACGGTATCGGAACTTAATATTGACCTATAATTTTTACATTGGACCACGTATTATATTACAGGGTTATAGTGTACCCTACCACAGGAAATAATTATAGGTCAATTAGGGGGTACACAGCGTGACCCTAAATTTTACTATGTATGCCTATGCGAAATAAATTGTTCTGAGAAGCTTAAAATGAGGAAATAAGCGTTCTAAAATGCTTTAAAAATTCAAAGACATTTTTCTATGTTAACTAACGGCACGGTATCGGACCTTAATATTGACCTATAATTTTTAAATTGGACCACGTATTATATTACAGGGTAATAATGTACCCTACCACAGGAAATAATTATAGGTCAATTAGGGGATACACTATGTATATTTTAAATAGTGCATTAAAACAAGGAAATACGAAGACACTTTTCTATGTTAACTAACGGCACGGTATCGGACCTTAATATTGACCTATAATTTTTAAACAGGACCACGTATTATATTACAGGGTTATAGTGTACCCTACCACAGGAAATAATTATAGGTCAATTAGGGGGTACACAGAGTGACCCTAAAGTTTACTATGTATGCCTATGCGAAATAAAGTGTTCTGAGAAGCTTAAAATGAGGAAATAAGCGTTCTAAAATGCTTTTAAAATTCAAAGACATTTTTCTATGCTAACTAACGGCACGGTATCGGACCTTAATATTGACCTATAATTTTTAAATTGGACCACCTATTATATTACAGGGTAATAGTGTACCCTACCACAGGAAATAATTATAGGTCAATTAGGGGGTACACAGCGTGACCCTAAAGTTTACTATGTATGCCTATGCGAAATAAAGTGTTCTGAGAAGCTTAAAATGAAGAAATAAGCGTTCTAAAATGCTTTAAAAATTCAAAGACATCTTTCAATGGTTAACTAACGCAAGGCGCAATATCAAACCTTAATATTGACCCATAATATTTAAATTGAACAAGGTATTGTATTACAGGGTAATAGTGTACCCTACTACAGGAAATAATTATAGGTCAATTAGGGGGTACACTATGTATATTTTAAATAGTGCATTAAAACAAGGAAATACGAAGACATTTTTCAATGTTAACTAACGGCACGGTATCGGAACTTAATATTGACCTATAATTTTTACATTGGACCACGTATTATATTACAGGGTAATAGTGTACCCTACCACAGGAATTAATTATAGGTCATTTAGGGGGTACACAGCGTGACCCTAAATTTTACTATGTATGCCTATGCGAAATAAATTGTTCTGAGAAGCTTAAAATGAGGAAATAAGCGTTCTAAAATGCTTTAAAAATTCAAAGACATTTTTCTATGTTAACTAACGGCACGGTATCGGACCTTAATATTGACCTATAATTTTTAAATTGGACCACGTATTATATTACAGGGTAATAATGTACCCTACCACAGGAAATAATTATAGGTCAATTAGGGGATACACTATGTATATTTTAAATAGTGCATTAAAACAAGGAAATACGAAGACACTTTTCTATGTTAACTAACGGCACGGTATCGGACCTTAATATTGACCTATAATTTTTAAACAGGACCACGTATTATATTACAGGGTTATAGTGTACCCTACCACAGGAAATAATTATAGGTCAATTAGGGGGTACACAGAGTGACCCTAAAGTTTACTATGTATGCCTATGCGAAATAAAGTGTTCTGAGAAGCTTAAAATGAGGAAATAAGCGTTCTAAAATGCTTTAAAAATTCAGACATTTTTCTATGTTAACTAACGGCACGGTATCGGACCTTAATATTGACCTATAATTTTTAAATTGGACCACGTATTATATTACAGGGTAATAGTGTGCCCTACCACAGGAAATAATTATAGGTCATTTAGGGGGTACACAGCGTGACCCTAAATTTTACTATGTATGCCTATGCGAAATAAAGTGTTCTGAGAAGCTTAAAATGAAGAAATAAGCGTTCTAAAATGCTTTAAAAATTCAAAGACATCTTTCAATGGTTAACTAGCGCAAGGCGCAATATCAGACCTTAATATTGACCCATAATATTTAAATTGGACCAGGTATTATATTACAGGGTAATAGTGCACCCTACCACAGGAAATAATTATAGGTCAATTAGGGGTACACTATGTATATTTTAAATAGTGCATTAAAACAAGGAAATACGAAGACACTTTTCTATGTTAACTAACGGCACGGTATCGGACCTTAATATTGACCTATAATTTTTAAATTGTACCACGTATTATATTACAGGGTAATAGTGTACCTTACCACAGGAAATAATTATAGGTCAATTAGGTGGTACACAGCATGACCCTAAAATTTACTATGTATGCCTATGCGAAATAGAGTGTTCTGAGAAGCTTAAAATGAAGAAATAAGCGTTCTAAAATGCTTTAAAAATTCAAAGACATCTTTCAATGGTTAACTAGCGCAAGGCGCAATATCAGACCTTAATATTGACCCATAATATTTAAATTGGACCAGGTATTATATTACAGGGTAATAGTGTACCCTACCACAGGAAATAATTATAGGTCAATTAGGGGGTACACTATGTATATTTTAAATTGTGCATTAACACAAGGAAATACGAAGACACTTTTCTATGTTAACTAACGGCACGGTATCGGAAGTTAATATTGACTTATAATTTTTAAATTGGACCACGTATTATATTACATGGTAATAGTGTACCCTACCACAGGAAATAATTATAGGTCAATTAGGGGGTACACAGTGTGACCCTAAAGTTTACTATGTATGCCTATGCGAAATAAAGTGTTCTGAGAAGCTTAAAATGAGGAAATAAGCGTTCTAAAATGCTTTTAAAATTCAAAGACATTTTTCTATGCTAACTAACGGCACGGTATCGGACCTTAATATTGACCTATAATTTTTAAATTGGACCACCTATTATATTACAGGGTAATAGTGTACCCTACCAAAGGAAATAATTATAGGTCAATTAGGGGGTACACAGCGTGACCCTAAAGTTTACTATGTATGCCTATGCGAAATAAAGTGTTCTGAGAAGCTTAAAATGAAGAAATAAGCGTTCTAAAATGCTTTAAAAATTCAAAGACATCTTTCAATGGTTAACTAACGCAAGGCGCAATATCAAACCTTAATATTGACCCATAATATTTAAATTGAACAAGGTATTGTATTACAGGGTAATAGTGTACCCTACCACAGGAAATAATTATAGGTCAATTAGGGGGTACACTATGTATATTTTAAATAGTGCATTAAAACAAGGAAATACGAAGACATTTTTCAATGTTAACTAACGGCACGGTATCGGAACTTAATATTGACCTATAATTTTTACATTGGACCACGTATTATAGTACAGGGAAATAGTGTACCCTACCACAGGAATTAATTATAGGTCATTTAGGGGGTACACAGCGTGACCCTAAATTTTACTATGTATGCCTATGCGAAATAAAGTGTTCTGAGAAGCTTAAAATGAGGAAATAAGCGTTCTAAAATGCTTTAAAAATTCAAAGACATTTTTCTATGTTAACTAACGGCACGGTATCGGACCTTAATATTGACCTATAATTTTTAAATTGGACCACGTATTATATTACAGGGTAATAATGTACCCTACCACAGGAAATAATTATAGGTCATTTAGGGGGTACACAGCGTGACCCTAAATTTTACTATGTATGCCTATGCGAAATAGAGTGTTCTGAGATGCTTAAAATGAAGAAATAAGCGTTCTAAAATGCTTTAAAAATTCAAAGACATCTTTCAATGGTTAACTAACGCAAGGCGCAATATCAGACCTTAATATTGACCCATAATATTTAAATTGGACCAGGTATTATATTACAGGGAAATAGTGTACCCTTCCACAGGAAATAATTATAGGTCAATTAGGGGGTACACTATGTATATTTTAAATAGTGCATTAAAACAAGGAAATACGAAGACACTTTTCTATGTTAACTAACGGCACGGTATCGGACCTTAATATTGACCTATAATTTTTAAATTGGACCACGTATTATATTACAGGGTTATAGTGTACCCTACCACAGGAAATAATTATAGGTCAATTAGGGGGTACGCAGAGTGACCCTAAAGTTTACTATGTATGCCTATGCGAAATAAAGTGTTCTGAGAAGCTTAAAATGAGGAAATAAGCGTTCTAAAATGCTTTAAAAATTCAAAGACATTTTTCTATGCTAACTAACGGCACGGTATCGGACCTTAATATTGACCTATAATTTTTAAATTGGACCACGTATTATATTACAGGGTAATAGTGTACCCTACCACAGTAAATATTTATAGGTCAATTAGGGGGTACACAGCGTGACCCTAAATTTTACTATGTATGCTTATGCGAAATAGAGTGTTCTGAGAAGCTTAAAATGAAGAAATAAGCGTTCTAAAATGCTTTAAAAATTCAAAGACATCTTTCAATGGTTAACTAGCGCAAGGCGCAATATCAGACCTTAATATTGACCCATAATATTTAAATTGGACCAGGTATTATATTACAGGGTAATAGTGCACCCTACCACAGGAAATAATTATAGGTCAATTAGGGGTACACTATGTATATTTTAAATAGTGCATTAAAACAAGGAAATACGAAGACACTTTTCTATGTTAACTAACGGCACGGTATCGGACCTTAATATTGACCTATAATTTTTAAATTGTACCACGTATTATATTACAGGGTAATAGTGTACCTTACCACAGGAAATAATTATAGGTCAATTAGGTGGTACACAGCATGACCCTAAAATTTACTATGTATGCCTAAGCGAAATAGAGTGTTCTGAGAAGCTTAAAATGAAGAAATAAGCGTTCTAAAATGCTTTAAAAATTCAAAGACATCTTTCAATGGTTAACTAGCGCAAGGCGCAATATCAGACCTTAATATTGACCCATAATATTTAAATTGGACCAGGTATTATATTACAGGGTAATAGTGTACCCTACCACAGGAAATAATTATAGGTCAATTAGGGGGTACACTATGTATATTTTAAATTGTGCATTAACACAAGGAAATACGAAGACACTTTTCTATGTTAACTAACGGCACGGTATCGGAAGTTAATATTGACTTATAATTTTTAAATTGGACCACGTATTATATTACATGGTAATAGTGTACCCTACCACAGGAAATAATTATAGGTCAATTAGGGGGTACACAGTGTGACCCTAAAGTTTACTATGTATGCCTATGCGAAATAAAGTGTTCTGAGAAGCTTAAAATGAGGAAATAAGCGTTCTAAAATGCTTTTAAAATTCAAAGACATTTTTCTATGCTAACTAACGGCACGGTATCGGACCTTAATATTGACCTATAATTTTAAAATTGGACCACCTATTATATTACAGGGTAATAGTGTACCCTACCAAAGGAAATAATTATAGGTCAATTAGGGGGTACACAGCGTGACCCTAAAGTTTACTATGTATGCCTATGCGAAATAAAGTGTTCTGAGAAGCTTAAAATGAAGAAATAAGCGTTCTAAAATGCTTTAAAAATTCAAAGACATCTTTCAATGGTTAACTAACGCAAGGCGCAATATCAAACCTTAATATTGACCCATAATATTTAAATTGAACAAGGTATTGTATTACAGGGTAATAGTGTACCCTACCACAGGAAATAATTATAGGTCAATTAGGGGGTACACTATGTATATTTTAAATAGTGCATTAAAACAAGGAAATACGAAGACATTTTTCAATGTTAACTAACGGCACGGTATCGGAACTTAATATTGACCTATAATTTTTACATTGGACCACGTATTATAGTACAGGGTAATAGTGTACCCTACCACAGGAATTAATTATAGGTCATTTAGGGGGTACACAGCGTGACCCTAAATTTTACTATGTATGCCTATGCGAAATAAAGTGTTCTGAGAAGCTTAAAATGAGGAAATAAGCGTTCTAAAATGCTTTAAAAATTCAAAGACATTTTTCTATGTTAACTAACGGCACGGTATCGGACCTTAATATTGACCTATAATTTTTAAATTGGACCACGTATTATATTACAGGGTAATAATGTACCCTACCACAGGAAATAATTATAGGTCATTTAGGGGGTACACAGCGTGACCCTAAAGTTTACTATGTATGCCTATGCGAAATAAAGTGTTCTGAGAAGCTTAAAATGAAGAAATAAGCGTTCTAAAATGCTTTAAAAATTCAAAGACATCTTTCAATGGTTAACTAACGCAAGGCGCAATATCAAACCTTAATATTGACCCATAATATTTAAATTGAACAAGGTATTGTATTACAGGGTAATAGTGTACCCTACTACAGGAAATAATTATAGGTCAATTAGGGGGTACACTATGTATATTTTAAATAGTGCATTAAAACAAGGAAATACGAAGACATTTTTCAATGTTAACTAACGGCACGGTATCGGAACTTAATATTGACCTATAATTTTTACATTGGACCACGTATTATATTACAGGGTAATAGTGTACCCTACCACAGGAAATAATTATAGGTCATTTAGGGGGTACACAGCGTGACCCTAAATTTTACTATGTATGCCTATGCGAAATAAAGTGTTCTGAGAAGCTTAAAATGAAGAAATAAGCGTTCTAAAATGCTTTAAAAATTCAAAGACATCTTTCAATGGTTAACTAGCGCAAGGCGCAATATCAGACCTTAATATTGACCCATAATATTTAAATTGGACCAGGTATTATATTACAGGGTAATAGTGTACCCTACCACAGGAAATAATTATAGGTCAATTAGGGGGTACACTATGTATATTTTAAATTGTGCATTAACACAAGGAAATACGAAGACACTTTTCTATGTTAACTAACGGCACGGTATCGGAAGTTAATATTGACTTATAATTTTTAAATTGGACCACGTATTATATTACATGGTAATAGTGTACCCTACCACAGGAAATAATTATAGGTCAATTAGGGGGTACACAGTGTGACCCTAAAGTTTACTATGTATGCCTATGCGAAATAAAGTGTTCTGAGAAGCTTAAAATGAGGAAATAAGCGTTCTAAAATGCTTTTAAAATTCAAAGACATTTTTCTATGCTAACTAACGGCACGGTATCGGACCTTAATATTGACCTATAATTTTTAAATTGGACCACCTATTATATTACAGGGTAATAGTGTACCCTACCAAAGGAAATAATTATAGGTCAATTAGGGGGTACACAGCGTGACCCTAAAGTTTACTATGTATGCCTATGCGAAATAAAGTGTTCTGAGAAGCTTAAAATGAAGAAATAAGCGTTCTAAAATGCTTTAAAAA
Source organism: Parasteatoda tepidariorum (assembly GCF_982258835.1). Taxonomy (NCBI): domain Eukaryota; kingdom Metazoa; phylum Arthropoda; class Arachnida; order Araneae; family Theridiidae; genus Parasteatoda; species Parasteatoda tepidariorum. The sequence goes on along the minus strand of NW_028257559.1, from coordinate 21,217 downwards.
TTCAAAGACATCTTTCAATGGTTAACTAACGCAAGGCGCAATATCAAACCTTAATATTGACCCATAATATTTAAATTGAACAAGGTATTGTATTACAGGGTAATAGTGTACCCTACCACAGGAAATAATTATAGGTCAATTAGGGGGTACACTATGTATATTTTAAATAGTGCATTAAAACAAGGAAATACGAAGACATTTTTCAATGTTAACTAACGGCACGGTATCGGAACTTAATATTGACCTATAATTTTTACATTGGACCACGTATTATAGTACAGGGTAATAGTGTACCCTACCACAGGAAATAATTATAGGTCATTTAGGGGGTACACAGCGTGACCCTAAATTTTACTATGTATGCCTATGCGAAATAAAGTGTTCTGAGAAGCTTAAAATGAAGAAATAAGCGTTCTAAAATGCTTTAAAAATTCAAAGACATCTTTCAATGGTTAACTAGCGCAAGGCGCAATATCAGACCTTAATATTGACCCATAATATTTAAATTGGACCAGGTATTATATTACAGGGTAATAGTGTACCCTACCACAGGAAATAATTATAGGTCAATTAGGGGGTACACTATGTATATTTTAAATTGTGCATTAACACAAGGAAATACGAAGACACTTTTCTATGTTAACTAACGGCACGGTATCGGAAGTTAATATTGACTTATAATTTTTAAATTGGACCACGTATTATATTACATGGTAATAGTGTACCCTACCACAGGAAATAATTATAGGTCAATTAGGGGGTACACAGTGTGACCCTAAAGTTTACTATGTATGCCTATGCGAAATAAAGTGTTCTGAGAAGCTTAAAATGAGGAAATAAGCGTTCTAAAATGCTTTTAAAATTCAAAGACATTTTTCTATGCTAACTAACGGCACGGTATCGGACCTTAATATTGACCTATAATTTTTAAATTGGACCACCTATTATATTACAGGGTAATAGTGTACCCTACCAAAGGAAATAATTATAGGTCAATTAGGGGGTACACAGCGTGACCCTAAAGTTTACTATGTATGCCTATGCGAAATAAAGTGTTCTGAGAAGCTTAAAATGAAGAAATAAGCGTTCTAAAATGCTTTAAAAATTCAAAGACATCTTTCAATGGTTAACTAACGCAAGGCGCAATATCAAACCTTAATATTGACCCATAATATTTAAATTGAACAAGGTATTGTATTACAGGGTAATAGTGTACCCTACCACAGGAAATAATTATAGGTCAATTAGGGGGTACACTATGTATATTTTAAATAGTGCATTAAAACAAGGAAATACGAAGACATTTTTCAATGTTAACTAACGGCACGGTATCGGAACTTAATATTGACCTATAATTTTTACATTGGACCACGTATTATAGTACAGGGTAATAGTGTACCCTACCACAGGAATTAATTATAGGTCATTTAGGGGGTACACAGCGTGACCCTAAATTTTACTATGTATGCCTATGCGAAATAAAGTGTTCTGAGAAGCTTAAAATGAGGAAATAAGCGTTCTAAAATGCTTTAAAAATTCAAAGACATTTTTCTATGTTAACTAACGGCACGGTATCGGACCTTAATATTGACCTATAATTTTTAAATTGGACCACGTATTATATTACAGGGTAATAATGTACCCTACCACAGGAAATAATTATAGGTCATTTAGGGGGTACACAGCGTGACCCTAAAGTTTACTATGTATGCCTATGCGAAATAAAGTGTTCTGAGAAGCTTAAAATGAAGAAATAAGCGTTCTAAAATGCTTTAAAAATTCAAAGACATCTTTCAATGGTTAACTAACGCAAGGCGCAATATCAAACCTTAATATTGACCCATAATATTTAAATTGAACAAGGTATTGTATTACAGGGTAATAGTGTACCCTACTACAGGAAATAATTATAGGTCAATTAGGGGGTACACTATGTATATTTTAAATAGTGCATTAAAACAAGGAAATACGAAGACATTTTTCAATGTTAACTAACGGCACGGTATCGGAACTTAATATTGACCTATAATTTTTACATTGGACCACGTATTATATTACAGGGTAATAGTGTACCCTACCACAGGAATTAATTATAGGTCATTTAGGGGGTACACAGCGTGACCCTAAATTTTACTATGTATGCCTATGCGAAATAAATTGTTCTGAGAAGCTTAAAATGAGGAAATAAGCGTTCTAAAATGCTTTAAAAATTCAAAGACATTTTTCTATGTTAACTAACGGCACGGTATCGGACCTTAATATTGACCTATAATTTTTAAATTGGACCACGTATTATATTACAGGGTAATAATGTACCCTACCACAGGAAATAATTATAGGTCAATTAGGGGATACACTATGTATATTTTAAATAGTGCATTAAAACAAGGAAATACGAAGACACTTTTCTATGTTAACTAACGGCACGGTATCGGACCTTAATATTGACCTATAATTTTTAAACAGGACCACGTATTATATTACAGGGTTATAGTGTACCCTACCACAGGAAATAATTATAGGTCAATTAGGGGGTACACAGAGTGACCCTAAAGTTTACTATGTATGCCTATGCGAAATAAAGTGTTCTGAGAAGCTTAAAATGAGGAAATAAGCGTTCTAAAATGCTTTAAAAATTCAGACATTTTTCTATGTTAACTAACGGCACGGTATCGGACCTTAATATTGACCTATAATTTTTAAATTGGACCACGTATTATATTACAGGGTAATAGTGTGCCCTACCACAGGAAATAATTATAGGTCATTTAGGGGGTACACAGTGTGACCCTAAATTTTACTATGTATGCCTATGCGAAATAAAGTGTTCTGAGAAGCTTAAAATGAAGAAATAAGCGTTCTAAAATGCTTTAAAAATTCAAAGACATCTTTCAATGGTTAACTAGCGCAAGGCGCAATATCAGACCTTAATATTGACCCATAATATTTAAATTGGACCAGGTATTATATTACAGGGTAATAGTGCACCCTACCACAGGAAATAATTATAGGTCAATTAGGGGTACACTATGTATATTTTAAATAGTGCATTAAAACAAGGAAATACGAAGACACTTTTCTATGTTAACTAACGGCACGGTATCGGACCTTAATATTGACCTATAATTTTTAAATTGTACCACGTATTATATTACAGGGTAATAGTGTACCTTACCACAGGAAATAATTATAGGTCAATTAGGTGGTACACAGCATGACCCTAAAATTTACTATGTATGCCTATGCGAAATAGAGTGTTCTGAGAAGCTTAAAATGAAGAAATAAGCGTTCTAAAATGCTTTAAAAATTCAAAGACATCTTTCAATGGTTAACTAGCGCAAGGCGCAATATCAGACCTTAATATTGACCCATAATATTTAAATTGGACCAGGTATTATATTACAGGGTAATAGTGTACCCTACCACAGGAAATAATTATAGGTCAATTAGGGGGTACACTATGTATATTTTAAATTGTGCATTAACACAAGGAAATACGAAGACACTTTTCTATGTTAACTAACGGCACGTTATCGGAAGTTAATATTGACTTATAATTTTTAAATTGGACCACGTATTATATTACATGGTAATAGTGTACCCTACCACAGGAAATAATTATAGGTCAATTAGGGGGTACACAGTGTGACCCTAAAGTTTACTATGTATGCCTATGCGAAATAAAGTGTTCTGAGAAGCTTAAAATGAGGAAATAAGCGTTCTAAAATGCTTTTAAAATTCAAAGACATTTTTCTATGCTAACTAACGGCACGGTATCGGACCTTAATATTGACCTATAATTTTTAAATTGGACCACCTATTATATTACAGGGTAATAGTGTACCCTACCAAAGGAAATAATTATAGGTCAATTAGGGGGTACACAGCGTGACCCTAAAGTTTACTATGTATGCCTATGCGAAATAAAGTGTTCTGAGAAGCTTAAAATGAAGAAATAGGCGTTCTAAAATGCTTTAAAAATTCAAAGACATCTTTCAATGGTTAACTAACGCAAGGCGCAATATCAAACCTTAATATTGACCCATAATATTTAAATTGAACAAGGTATTGTATTACAGGGTAATAGTGTACCCTACCACAGGAAATAATTATAGGTCAATTAGGGGGTACACTATGTATATTTTAAATAGTGCATTAAAACAAGGAAATACGAAGACATTTTTCAATGTTAACTAACGGCACGGTATCGGAACTTAATATTGACCTATAATTTTTACATTGGACCACGTATTATAGTACAGGGTAATAGTGTACCCTACCACAGGAATTAATTATAGGTCATTTAGGGGGTACACAGCGTGACCCTAAATTTTACTATGTATGCCTATGCGAAATAAAGTGTTCTGAGAAGCTTAAAATGAGGAAATAAGCGTTCTAAAATGCTTTAAAAATTCAAAGACATTTTTCTATGTTAACTAACGGCACGGTATCGGACCTTAATATTGACCTATAATTTTTAAATTGGACCACGTATTATATTACAGGGTAATAATGTACCCTACCACAGGAAATAATTATAGGTCATTTAGGGGGTACACAGCGTGACCCTAAATTTTACTATGTATGCCTATGCGAAATAGAGTGTTCTGAGATGCTTAAAATGAAGAAATAAGCGTTCTAAAATGCTTTAAAAATTCAAAGACATCTTTCAATGGTTAACTAACGCAAGGCGCAATATCAGACCTTAATATTGACCCATAATATTTAAATTGGACCAGGTATTATATTACAGGGTAATAGTGTACCCTTCCACAGGAAATAATTATAGGTCAATTAGGGGGTACACTATGTATATTTTAAATAGTGCATTAAAACAAGGAAATACGAAGACACTTTTCTATGTTAACTAACGGCACGGTATCGGACCTTAATATTGACCTATAATTTTTAAATTGGACCACGTATTATATTACAGGGTTATAGTGTACCCTACCACAGGAAATAATTATAGGTCAATTAGGGGGTACGCAGAGTGACCCTAAAGTTTACTATGTATGCCTATGCGAAATAAAGTGTTCTGAGAAGCTTAAAATGAGGAAATAAGCGTTCTAAAATGCTTTAAAAATTCAAAGACATTTTTCTATGCTAACTAACGGCACGGTATCGGACCTTAATATTGACCTATAATTTTTAAATTGGACCACGTATTATATTACAGGGTAATAGTGTACCCTACCACAGGAAATATTTATAGGTCAATTAGGGGGTACACAGCGTGACCCTAAATTTTACTATGTATGCTTATGCGAAATAGAGTGTTCTGAGAAGCTTAAAATGAAGAAATAAGCGTTCTAAAATGCTTTAAAAATTCAAAGACATCTTTCAATGGTTAACTAGCGCAAGGCGCAATATCAGACCTTAATATTGACCCATAATATTTAAATTGGACCAGGTATTATATTACAGGGTAATAGTGTACTCTACCACAGGAAATAATTATAGGTCAATTAGGGGGTACACTATGTATATTTTAAATTGTGCATTAAAACAAGGAAATACGAAGACACTTTTCTATGTTAACTAACGGCACGGTATCGGACCTTAATATTGACCCATAATTTTTAAATTGGACCACGTATTATATTACAGGGTAATAGTGTACCCTACCACAGGAAATAATTATAGGTCAATTAGGGGGTACACAGTGTGACCCTAAAGTTTACTATGTATGCCTATGCGAAATAAAGTGTTCTGAGAAGCTTAAAATGAGGAAATAAGCGTTCTAAAATGCTTTTAAAATTCAAAGACATTTTTCTATGCTAACTAACGGCACGGTATCGGACCTTAATATTGACCTATAATTTTTAAATTGGACCACCTATTATATTACAGGGTAATAGTGTACCCTACCACAGGAAATAATTATAGGTCAATTAGGGGGTACACAGCGTGACCCTAAAGTTTACTATGTATGCCTATGCGAAATAAAGTGTTCTGAGAAGCTTAAAATGAAGAAATAAGCGTTCTAAAATGCTTTAAAAATTCAAAGACATCTTTCAATGGTTAACTAACGCAAGGCGCAATATCAAACCTTAATATTGACCCATAATATTTAAATTGAACAAGGTATTGTATTACAGGGTAATAGTGTACCCTACTACAGGAAATAATTATAGGTCAATTAGGGGGTACACTATGTATATTTTAAATAGTGCATTAAAACAAGGAAATACGAAGACATTTTTCAATGTTAACTAACGGCACGGTATCGGAACTTAATATTGACCTATAATTTTTACATTGGACCACGTATTATATTACAGGGTAATAGTGTACCCTACCACAGGAATTAATTATAGGTCATTTAGGGGGTACACAGCGTGACCCTAAATTTTACTATGTATGCCTATGCGAAATAAATTGTTCTGAGAAGCTTAAAATGAGGAAATAAGCGTTCTAAAATGCTTTAAAAATTCAAAGACATTTTTCTATGTTAACTAACGGCACGGTATCGGACCTTAATATTGACCTATAATTTTTAAATTGGACCACGTATTATATTACAGGGTAATAATGTACCCTACCACAGGAAATAATTATAGGTCATTTAGGGGGTACACAGTGTGACCCTAAATTTTACTATGTATGCCTATGCGAAATAGAGTGTTCTGAGATGCTTAAAATGAAGAAATAAGCGTTCAAAAATGCTTTAAAAATTCAAAGACATCTTTCAATGGTTAACTAGCCCAAGGCGCAATATCAGACCTTAATATTGACCCATAATATTTAAATTGGACCAGGTATTATATTACAGGGTAATAGTGTACCCTACCACAGGAAATAATTATAGGTCAATTAGGGGGTACACTATGTATATTTTAAATTGTGCATTAAAACAAGGAAATACGAAGACACTTTTCTATGTTAACTAACGGCACGGTATCGGACCTTAATATTGACCCATAATTTTTAAATTGGACCACGTATTATATTACAGGGTAATAGTGTACCCTACCACAGGAAATAATTATAGGTCAATTAGGGAGTTCACAGTGTGACCCTAAAGTTTACTATGTATGCCTATGCGAAATAAAGTGTTCTGAGAAGCTTAAAATGAGGAAATAAGCGTTCTAAAATGCTTTTAAAATTCAAAGACATTTTTCTATGCTAACTAACGGCACGGTATCGGACCTTAATATTGACCTATAATTTTTAAATTGGACCACCTATTATATTACAGGGTAATAGTGTACCCTACCACAGGAAATAATTATAGGTCAATTAGAGGGTACACAGCGTGACCCTAAAGTTTACTATGTATGCCTATGCGAAATAAAGTGTTCTGAGAAGCTTAAAATGAAGAAATAAGCGTTCTAAAATGCTTTAAAAATTCAAAGACATCTTTCAATGGTTAACTAACGCAAGGCGCAATATCAAACCTTAATATTGACCCATAATATTTAAATTGAACAAGGTATTGTATTACAGGGTAATAGTGTACCCTACCACAGGAAATAATTATAGGTCAATTAGGGGGTACACTATGTATATTTTAAATAGTGCATTAAAACAAGGAAATACGAAGACATTTTTCAATGTTAACTAACGGCACGGTATCGGAACTTAATATTGACCTATAATTTTTACATTGGACCACGTATTATATTACAGGGTAATAGTGTACCCTACCACAGGAATTAATTATAGGTCATTTAGGGGGTACACAGCGTGACCCTAAATTTTACTATGTATGCTTATGCGAAATAGAGTGTTCTGAGAAGCTTAAAATGAAGAAGTAAGCGTTCTAAAATGCTTTAAAAATTCAAAGACATCTTTCAATGGTTAACTAGCGCAAGGCGCAATATCAGACCTTAATATTGACCCATAATATTTAAATTGGACCAGGTATTATATTACAGGGTAATAGTGTACTCTACCACAGGAAATAATTATAGGTCAATTAGGGGGTACACTATGTATATTTTAAATTGTGCATTAAAACAAGGAAATACGAAGACACTTTTCTATGTTAACTAACGGCACGGTATCGGACCTTAATATTGACCCATAATTTTTAAATTGGACCACGTATTATATTACAGGGTAATAGTGTACCCTACCACAGGAAATAATTATAGGTCAATTAGGGGGTACACAGTGTGACCCTAAAGTTTACTATGTATGCCTATGCGAAGTAAAGTGTTCTGAGAAGCTTAAAATGAGGAAATAAGCGTTCTAAAATGCTCTTAAAATTCAAAGACATTTTTCTATGCTAACTAACGGCACGGTATCGGACCTTAATATTGACCTATAATTTTTAAATTGGACCACCTATTATAATACAGGGTAATAGTGTACCCTACCACAGGAAATAATTATAGGTCAATTAGGGGGTACACAGCGTGACCCTAAAGTTTACTATGTATGCCTATGCGAAATAAAGTGTTCTGAGAAGCTTAAAATGAAGAAATAAGCGTTCTAAAATGCTTTAAAAATTCAAAGACATCTTTCAATGGTTAACTAACGCAAGGCGCAATATCAAACCTTAATATTGACCCATAATATTTAAATTGAACAAGGTATTGTATTACAGGGTAATAGTGTACCCTACCACAGGAAATAATTATAGGTCAATTAGGGGGTACACTATGTATATTTTAAATAGTGCATTAAAACAAGGAAATACGAAGACATTTTTCAATGTTAACTAACGGCACGGTATCGGAACTTAATATTGACCTATAATTTTTACATTGGACCACGTATTATATTACAGGGTTATAGTGTACCCTACCACAGGAAAAAATTATAGGTCAATTAGGGGGTACGCAGAGTGACCCTAAAGTTTACTATGTATGCCTATGCGAAATAAAGTGTTCTGAGAAGCTTAAAATGAGGAAATAAGCGTTCTAAAATGCTTTAAAAATTCAAAGACATTTTTCTATGCTAACTAACGGCACGGTATCGGACCTTAATACTGACCTATAATTTTTAAATTGGACCACGTATTATATTACAGGGTAATAGTGTACCCTACCACAGGAAATATTTATAGGTCATTTAGGGGGTACACAGCGTGACCCTAAATTTTACTATGTATGCTTATGCGATATAGAGTGTTCTGAGAAGCTTAAAATGAAGAAATAAGCGTTCTAAAATGCTTTAAAAATTCAAAGACATCTTTCAATGGTTAACTAGCGCAAGGCGCAATATCAGACCTTAATATTGACCCATAATATTTAAATTGGACCAGGTATTATATTACAGGGTAATAGTGTACCCTACCACAGGAAATAATTATAGGTCAATTAGGGGGTACACTATGTATATTTTAAATTGTGCAATAAAACAAGGAAATACGAAGACACTTTTCTATGTTAACTAACGGCACGGTATCGGACCTTAATATTGACCCATAATTTTTAAATTGGACCACGTATTATATTACAGGGTAATAGTGTACCCTACCACAGGAAATAATTATAGGTCAATTAGGGGGTACACAGTGTGACCCTAAAGTTTACTATGTATGCCTATGCGAAATAAAGTGTTCTGAGAAGCTTAAAATGAGGAAATAAGCGTTCTAAAATGCTTTTAAAATTCAATGACATTTTTCTATGCTAACTAACGGCACGGTATCGGACCTTAATATTGACCTATAATTTTTAAATTGGACCACGTATTATATTACAGGGTAATAATGTACCCTACCACAGGAAATAATTATAGGTCATTTAGGGGGTACACAGCGTGACCCTAAATTTTACTATGTATGCCTATGCGAAATAGAGTGTTCTGAGATGCTTAAAATGAAGAAATAAGCGTTCTAAAATGCTTTAAAAATTCAAAGACATCTTTCAATGGTTAACTAACGCAAGGCGCAATATCAGACCTTAATATTGACCCGTAATATTTAAATTGGACCAGGTATTATATTACAGGGTAATAGTGTACCCTTCCACAGGAAATAATTATAGGTCAATTAGGGGGTACACTATGTATATTTTAAATAGTGCATTAAAACAAGGAAATACGAAGACACTTTTCTATGTTAACTAACGGCACGGTATCGGACCTTAATATTGAATTATAATTTTTAAATTGGACCACGTATTATATTACAGGGTAATAGTGTACCCTACCACAGGAAATAATTATAGGTCAATTAGGGGGTACACAGTGTGACCCTAAAGTTTACTATGTATGCCTATGCGAAATAAAGTGTTCTGAGAAGCTTAAAATGAGGAAATAAGCGTTCTAAAATGCTTTTAAAATTCAATGACATTTTTCTATGCTAACTAACGGCACGGTATCGGACCTTAATATTGACCTATAATTTTTAAATTGGACCACGTATTATATTACAGGGTAATAATGTACCCTACCACAGGAAATAATTATAGGTCATTTAGGGGGTACACAGCGTGACCCTAAATTTTACTATGTATGCCTATGCGAAATAGAGTGTTCTGAGATGCTTAAAATGAAGAAATAAGCGTTCTAAAATGCTTTAAAAATTCAAAGACATCTTTCAATGGTTAACTAACGCAAGGCGCAATATCAGACCTTAATATTGACCCATAATATTTAAATTGGACCAGGTATTATATTACAGGGTAATAGTGTACCCTTCAACAGGAAATAATTATAGGTCAATTAGGGGGTACACTATGTATATTTTAAATAGTGCATTAAAACAAGGAAATACGAAGACACTTTTCTATGTTAACTAACGGCACGGTATCGGACCTTAATATTGACCTATAATTTTTAAATTGGACCACGTATTATATTACAGGGTTATAGTGTACCCTACCACAGGAAATAATTATAGGTCAATTAGGGGGTACGCAGAGTGACCCTAAAGTTTACTATGTATGCCTATGCGAAATAAAGTGTTCTGAGAAGCTTAAAATGAGGAAATAAGCGTTCTAAAATGCTTTAAAAATTCAAAGACATTTTCCTATGCTAACTAACGGCACGGTATCGGACCTTAATATTGACCTATAATTTTTAAATTGGACCACGTATTATATTACAGGGTAATAGTGTACCCTACCACAGGAAATATTTATAGGTCATTTAGGGGGTACACAGCGTGACCCTAAATTTTACTATGTATGCTTATGCGAAATAGAGTGTTCTGAGAAGCTTAAAATGAAGAAATAAGCGTTCTAAAATGCTTTAAAAATTCAAAGACATCTTTCAATGGTTAACTAGCGCAAGGCGCAATATCAGACCTTAATATTGACCCATAATATTTAAATTGGACCAGGTATTATATTACAGGGTAATAGTGTACCCTACCACAGGAAATAATTATAGGTCAATTAGGGGGTACACTATGTATATTTTAAATTGTGCAATAAAACAAGGAAATACGAAGACACTTTTCTATGTTAACTAACGGCACGGTATCGGACCTTAATATTGACCCATAATTTTTAAATTGGACCACGTATTATATTACAGGGTAATAGTGTACCCTACCACAGGAAATAATTATAGGTCAATTAGGGGGTACACAGTGTGACCCTAAAGTTTACTATGTATGCCTATGCGAAATAAAGTGTTCTGAGAAGCTTAAAATGAGGAAATAAGCGTTCTAAAATGCTTTTAAAATTCAATGACATTTTTCTATGCTAACTAACGGCACGGTATCGGACCTTAATATTGACCTATAATTTTTAAATTGGACCACCTATTATACTACAGGGTAATAGTGTACCCTACCACAGGAAATAATTATAGGTCAATTAGGGGGTACACAGCGTGACCCTAAAGTTTACTATGTATGCCTATGCGAAATAAAGTGTTCTGAGAAGCTTAAAATGAAGAAATAAGCGTTCTAAAATGCTTTAAAAATTCAAAGACATCTTTCAATGGTTAACTAACGCAAGGCGCAATATCAAACCTTAATATTGACCCGTAATATTTAAATTGAACAAGGTATTGTATTACAGGGTAATAGTGTACCCTACCACAGGAAATAATTATAGGTCAATTAGGGGGTACACTATGTATATTTTAAATAGTGCATTAAAACAAGGAAATACGAAGACACTTTTCTATGTTAACTAACGGCACGGTATCGGAAATTAATATTGACCTATAATTTTTAAATTGGACCACGTATTATATTACAGGGTTATAGTGTACCCTACCACAGGAAATAATTATAGGTCAATTAGGGGGTACGCAGAGTGACCCTAAAGTTTACTATGTATGCCTATGCGAAATAAAGTGTTCTGAGAAGCTTAAAATGAGGAAATAAGAGTTCTAAAATGCTTTAAAAATTCAAAGACATTTTTCTATGCTAACTAACGGCACGGTATCGGACCTTAATATTGACCTATAATTTTTAAATTGGACCACGTATTATATTACAGGGTAATAGTGTACCCTACCACAGGAAATAATTATAGGTCATTTAGGGGGTACACAGCGTGACCCTAAATTTTACTATGTATGCCTATGCGAAATAGAGTGTTCTGAGATGCTTAAAATGAAGAAATAAGCGTTCAAAAATGCTTTAAAAATTCAAAGACATCTTTCAATGGTTAACTAACGCAAGGCGCAATATCATACCTTAATATTGACCCATAATATTTAAATTGGAATAGGTATTATATTACAGGGTAATAGTGTACCCTACCACAGGAAATAATTATAGGTCAATTAGGGGGTACACTATGTATATTTTAAATAGTGCATTAAAACAAGGAAATACGAAGACACTTTTCTATGTTAACTAACGGCACGGTATCGGAAATTAATATTGACCTATAATTTTTAAATTGGACCACGTATTATATTACAGGGTTATAGTGTACCCTACCACAGGAAATAATTATAGGTCAATTAGGGGGTACGTAGAGTGACCCTAAAGTTTACTATGTATGCCTATGCGAAATAAAGTGTTCTGAGAAGCTTAAAATGAGGAAATAAGCGTTCTAAAATGCTTTAAAAATTCAAAGACATTTTTCTATGCTAACTAACGGCACGGTATCGGACCTTAATATTGACCTATAATTTTTAAATTGGACCACCTATTATATTACAGGGTAATAGTGTACCCTACCACAGGAAATAATTATAGGTCAATTAGGGGGTACACAGCGTGACCCTAAAGTTTACTATGTATGCCTGTGCGAAATAAAGTGTCCTGAGAAGCTTAAAATGAAGAAATAAGCGTTCTAAAATGCTTTAAAAATTCAAAGACATCTTTCAATGGTTAACTAACGCAAGGCGCAATATCAAACCTTAATATTGACCCATAATATTTAAATTGAACCAGGTATTGTATTACAGGGTAATAGTGTACCCTACCACAGGAAATAATTATAGGTCAATTAGGGGGTACACTATGTGTATTTTAAATAGTGCATTAAAACAAGGAAATACGAAGACATTTTTCAATGTTAACTAACGGCACGGTATCGGAACTTAATATTGACCTATAATTTTTAAATTGGACCACGTAATATATTACAGGGTAATAGTGTGCCCTACCACAGGAAATAATTATAGGTCATTTAGGGGGTACACAGCGTGACCCTAAATTTTACTATGTATGCTTATGCGAAATAGAGTGTTCTGAGAAGCTTAAAATGAAGAAATAAGCGTTCTAAAATGCTTTAAAAATTCAAAGACATCTTTCAATGGTTAACTAGCGCAAGGCGCAATATCAGACCTTAATATTGACCCATAATATTTAAATTGGACCAGGTATTATATTACAGGGTAATAGTGTACCCTACCACAGGAAATAATTATAGGTCAATTAGGGGGTACACTATGTATATTTTAAATTGTGCATTAAAACAAGGAAATACGAAGACACTTTTCTATGTTAACTAACGGCACGGTATCGGACCTTAATATTGACCCATAATTTTTAAATTGGACCACGTATTATATTACAGGGTAGTAGTGTACCCTACCACAGGAAATAATTATAGGTCAATTAGGGGGTACACAGTGTGACCCTAAAGTTTACTATGTATGCCTATGCGAAATAAAGTGTTCTGAGAAGCTTAAAATGAGGAAATAAGCGTTCTAAAATGCTTTTAAAATTCAAAGACATTTTTCTATGCTAACTAACGGCACGGTATCGGACCTTAATATTGACCTATAATTTTTAAATTGGACCACCTATTATATTACAGGGTAATAGTGTACCCTACCACAGGAAATAATTATAGGTCAATTAGGGGGTACACAGCGTGACCCTAAAGTTTACTATGTATGCCTATGCGAAATAAAGTGTTCTGAGAAGCTTAAAATGAAGAAATAAGCGTTCTAAAATGCTTTAAAAATTCAAAGACATCTTTCAATGGTTAACTAACGCAAGGCGCAATATCAAACCTTAATATTGACCCATAATATTTAAATTGAACAAGGTATTGTATTACAGGGTAATAGTGTACCCTACCACAGGAAATAATTATAGGTCAATTAGGGGGTACACTATGTATATTTTAAATTGTGCATTAAAACAAGGAAATACGAAGACACTTTTCTATGTTAACTAACGGCACGGTATCGGACCTTAATATTGACCCATAATTTTTAAATTGGACCACGTATTATATTACAGGGTAAGAGTGTACCCTACCACAGGAATTAATTATAGGTCATTTAGGGGGTACACAGCGTGACCCTAAATTTTACTATGTATGCCTATGCGAAATAAAGTGTTCTGAGAAGCTTAAAATGAGGAAATAAGCGTTCTAAAATGCTTTAAAAATTCAAAGTCATTTTTCTATGTTAACTAACGGCACGGTATCGGACCTTAATATTGACCTATAATTTTTAAATTGGACCACGTATTATATTACAGGGTAATAATGTACCCTACCACAGGAAATAATTATAGGTCATTTAGGGGGTACACAGCGTGACCCTAAATTTTACTATGTATGCCTATGCGAAATAGAGTGTTCTGAGATGCTTAAAATGAAGAAATAAGCGTTCAAAAATGCTTTAAAAATTCAAAGACATCTTTCAATGGTTAACTAACGCAAGGCGCAATATCATACCTTAATATTGACCCATAATATTTAAATTGGAATAGGTATTATATTACAGGGTAATAGTGTACCCTACCACAGGAAATAATTATAGGTCAATTAGGGGGTACACTATGTATATTTTAAATAGTGCATTAAAACAAGGAAATACGAAGACACTTTTCTATGTTAACTAACGGCACGGTATCGGAAATTAATATTGACCTATAATTTTTAAATTGGACCACGTATTATATTACAGGGTTATAGTGTACCCTACCACAGGAAATAATTATAGGTCAATTAGGGGGTACGTAGAGTGACCCTAAAGTTTACTATGTATGCCTATGCGAAATAAAGTGTTCTGAGAAGCTTAAAATGAGGAAATAAGCGTTCTAAAATGCTTTAAAAATTCAAAGACATTTTTCTATGCTAACTAACGGCACGGTATCGGACCTTAATATTGACCTATAATTTTTAAATTGGACCACCTATTATATTACAGGGTAATAGTGTACCCTACCACAGGAAATAATTATAGGTCAATTAGGGGGTACACAGCGTGACCCTAAAGTTTACTATGTATGCCTGTGCGAAATAAAGTGTCCTGAGAAGCTTAAAATGAAGAAATAAGCGTTCTAAAATGCTTTAAAAATTCAAAGACATCTTTCAATGGTTAACTAACGCAAGGCGCAATATCAAACCTTAATATTGACCCATAATATTTAAATTGAACCAGGTATTGTATTACAGGGTAATAGTGTACCCTACCACAGGAAATAATTATAGGTCAATTAGGGGGTACACTATGTATATTTTAAATTGTGCATTAAAACAAGGAAATACGAAGACACTTTTCTATGTTAACTAACGGCACGGTATCGGACCTTAATATTGACCCATAATTTTTAAATTGGACCACGTATTATATTACAGGGTAATAGTGTACCCTACCACAGGAAATAATTATAGGTCAATTAGGGGGTACACAGTGTGACCCTAAAGTTTACTATGTATGCCTATGCGAAATAAAGTGTTCTGAGAAGCTTAAAATGAGGAAATAAGCGTTCTAAAATGCTTTTAAAATTCAAAGACATTTTTCTATGCTAACTAACGGCACGGTATCGGACCTTAATATTGACCTATAATTTTTAAATTGGACCACCTATTATATTACAGGGTAATAGTGTACCCTACCACAGGAAATAATTATAGGTCAATTAGGGGGTACACAGCGTGACCCTAAAGTTTACTATGTATGCCTATGCGAAATAAAGTGTTCTGAGAAGCTTAAAATGAAGAAATAAGCGTTCTAAAATGCTTTAAAAATTCAAAGACATCTTTCAATGGTTAACTAACGCAAGGCGCAATATCAAACCTTAATATTGACCCATAATATTTAAATTGAACAAGGTATTGTATTACAGGGTAATAGTGTACCCTACCACAGGAAATAATTATAGGTCAATTAGGGGGTACACTATGTATATTTTAAATTGTGCATTAAAACAAGGAAATACGAAGACACTTTTCTATGTTAACTAACGGCACGGTATCGGACCTTAATATTGACCCATAATTTTTAAATTGGACCACGTATTATATTACAGGGTAATAGTGTACCCTACCACAGGAAATAATTATAGGTCAATTAGGGGGTACACAGTGTGACCCTAAAGTTTACTATGTATGCCTATGCGAAATAAAGTGTTCTGAGAAGCTTAAAATGAGGAAATAAGCGTTCTAAAATGCTTTTAAAATTCAAAGACATTTTTCTATGCTAACTAACGGCACGGTATCGGACCTTAATATTGACCTATAATTTTTAAATTGGACCACCTATTATATTACAGGGTAATAGTGTACCCTACCACAGGAAATAATTATAGGTCAATTAGGGGGTACACAGCGTGACCCTAAAGTTTACTATGTATGCCTATGCGAAATAAAATGTTCTGAGAAGCTTAAAATGAAGAAATAAGCGTTCTAAAATGCTTTAAAAATTCAAAGACATCTTTCAATGGTTAACTAACGCAAGGCGCAATATCAAACCTTAATATTGACCCATAATATTTAAATTGAACAAGGTATTGTATTACAGGGTAATAGTGTACCCTACCACAGGAAATAATTATAGGTCAATTAGGGGGTACACTATGTATATTTTAAATTGTGCCTTAAAACAAGGAAATACGAAGACACTTTTCTATGTTAACTAACGGCACGGTATCGGACCTTAATATTGACCCATAATTTTTAAATTGGACCACGTATTATATTACAGGGTAATAGTGTACCCTACCACAGGAAATAATTATAGGTCAATTAGGGGGTACACAGTGTGACCCTAAAGTTTACTATGTATGCCTATGCGAAATAAAGTGTTCTGAGAAGCTTAAAATGAGGAAATAAGCGTTCTAAAATGCTTTTAAAATTCAAAGACATTTTTCTATGTTAACTAACGGCACGGTATCGGACCTTAATATTGACCTATAATTTTTAAATTGGACCACGTATTATATTACAGGGTAATAATGTACCCTACCACAGGAAATAATTATAGGTCATTTAGGGGGTACACAGCGTGACCCTAAATTTTACTATGTATGCCTATGCGAAATAGAGTGTTCTGAGATGCTTAAAATGAAGAAATAAGCGTTCAAAAATGCTTTAAAAATTCAAAGACATCTTTCAATGGTTAACTAACGCAAGGCGCAATATCATACCTTAATATTGACCCATAATATTTAAATTGGAATAGGTATTTTATTACAGGGTAATAGTGTACCCTACCACAGGAAATAATTATAGGTCAATTAGGGGGTACACTATGTATATTTTAAATAGTGCATTAAAACAAGGAAATACGAAGACACTTTTCTATGTTAACTAACGGCACGGTATCGGAAATTAATATTGACCTATAATTTTTAAATTGGACCACGTATTATATTACAGGGTTATAGTGTACCCTACCACAGGAAATAATTATAGGTCAATTAGGGGGTACGCAGAGTGACCCTAAAGTTTACTATGTATGCCTATGCGAAATAAAGTGTTCTGAGAAGCTTAAAATGAGGAAATAATCATTCTAAAATGCTTTAAAAATTCAAAGACATTTTTCTATGCTAACTAACGGCACGGTATCGGACCTTAATATTGACCTATAATTTTTAAATTGGACCACCTATTATATTACAGGGTAATAGTGTACCCTACCACAGGAAATAATTATAGGTCAATTAGGGGGTACACAGCGTGACCCTAAAGTTTACTATGTATGCCTATGCGAAATAAAGTGTTCTGTGAAGCTTAAAATGAAGAAATAAGCGTTCTAAAATGCTTTAAAAATTCAAAGACATCTTTCAATGGTTAAATAACGCAAGGCGCAATATCAGACCTTAATATTGACCCATAATATTTAAATTGGACCAGGTATTATATTACAGGGTAATAGTGTACCCTTCCAAAGGAAATAATTATAGGTCAATTAGGGGGTACACAGTGTGACCCTAAAGTTTACTATGTATGCCTATGCGAAATAAAGTGTTCTGAGAAGCTTAAAATGAGGAAATAAGCGTTCTAAAATGCTTTTAAAATTCAAAGACATTTTTCTATGCTAACTAACGGCACGGTATCGGACCTTAATATTGACCTATAATTTTTAAATTGGACCACCTATTATATTACAGGGTAATAGTGTACCCTACCACAGGAAATAATTATAGGTCAATTAGGGGGTACACAGCGTGACCCTAAAGTTTACTATGTATGCCTATGCGAAATAAAGTGTTCTGAGAAGCTTAAAATGAAGAAATAAGCGTTCTAAAATGCTTTAAAAATTCAAAGACATCTTTCAATGGTTAACTTACGCAAGGCGCAATATCAAACCTTAATATTGACCCATAATATTTAAATTGAACAAGGTATTGTATTACAGGGTAATAGTGTACCCTACCACAGGAATTAATTATAGGTCAATTAGGGGGTACACTATGTATATTTTAAATAGTGCATTAAAACAAGGAAATACGAAGACATTTTTCAATGTTAACTAACGGCACGGTATCGGAACTTAATATTGACCTATAATTTTTAAATTGGACCACGTATTATATTACAGGGTAATAGTGTACCCTACCACAGGAAATAATTATAGGTCATAGGGGGTACACAGCGTGACCCTAAATTTTACTATGTATGCCTATGCGAAATAGAGTGTTCTGAGAAGCTTAAAATGAAGAAATAAAGTTTCTAAAATGCTTTAAAAATTCAAAGACATCTTTCAATGGTTAACTAACGCAAGGCGCAATATCAGACCTTAATATTGACCCATAAAATTTAAATTGGACCAGGTATTATATTACAGGGTAATAGTGTACCCTACCAAAGGAAATAATTATAGGTCAATTAGGGGGTACACAGCGTGACCCTAAAGTTTACTATGTATGCCTATGCGAAATAAAGTGTTCTGAGAAGCTTAAAATGAGGAAATAAGCGTTCTAAAATGCTTTAAAAATTCAAAGACATTTTTCTATGTTAACTAACGGCACGGTATCGGACCTTAATATTGACCTATAATTTTTAAATTGGACCACGTATTATATTACAGGGTAATAGTGTACCCTACCACAGGAAATAATTATAGGTCATTTAGGGGGTACGAAGCGTGACCCTAAATTTTACTATGTATGCCTATGCGAAATAGAGTGTTCTGAGATGCTTAAAAAGAAGAAATAAGCGTTCTAAAATGCTTTAAAAATTCAAAGACATCTTCCAATGGTTAACTAACGCAAGGCGCAATATCAGACCTTAATATTGACCCATAATATTTAAATTGGACCAGGTATTATATTACAGGGTAATAGTGTACCCTACCACAGGAAATAATTATAGGTCAATTAGGGGGTACACAGTGTGACCCTAAAGTTTACTATGCATGCCTATGCGAAATAAAGTGTTCTGAGAAGCTTAAAATGAGGAAATAAGCGTTCTAAAATGCTTTTAAAATTCAAAGACATTTTTCTATGCTAACTAACGGCACGGTATCGGACCTTAATATTGACCTATAATTTTTAAATTGGACCACCTATTATATTACAGGGTAATAGTGTACCCTACCACAGGAAATAATTATAGGTCAATTAGGGGGTACACAGCGTGACCCTAAAGTTTACTATGTATGCCTATGCGAAATAAAGTGTTCTGAGAAGCTTAAAATGAAGAAATAAGCGTTCTAAAATGCTTTAAAAATTCAAAGACATCTTTCAATGGTTAACTAACGCAAGGCGCAATATCAAACCTTAATATTGACCCATAATATTTAAATTGAACAAGGTATTGTATTACAGGGTAATAGTGTACCCTACCACAGGAAATAATTATAGGTCAATTAGGGGGTACACTATGTATATTTTAAATAGTGCATTAAAACAAGGAAATACGAAGACATTTTTCAATGTTAACTAACGGCACGGTATCGGAACTTAATATTGACCTATAATTTTTACATTGGACCAGTATTATATTACAGGGTAATAGTGTACCCTACCACAGGAAATAATTATAGGTCAATTAGATGATACACTATGTATATTTTAAATAGTGCATTAAAACATGGAAATACGAAGACATTTTTTCAATGTTAACTAACGGCACGGTATCGGAACTTAATATTGACCTATAATTTTTAAATTGGACCACGTATTATATTACAGGGTAATAGTGTACCCTACCACAGGAAATAATTATAGGTCATTTAGGGGGTACACAGCGTGACCCTAAATTTTACTATGTATGCCTATGCGAAATAGAGTGTTCTGAGAAGCTTAAAATGAAGAAATAAAGTTTCTAAAATGCTTTAAAAATTCAAAGACATCTTTCAATGGTTAACTAACGCAAGGCGCAATATCAGACCTTAATATTGACCCATAAAATTTAAATTGGACCAGGTATTATATTACAGGGTAATAGTGTACCCTACCAAAGGAAATAATTATAGGTCAATTAGGGGGTACACAGCGTGACCCTAAAGTTTACTATGTATGCCTATGCGAAATAAAGTGTTCTGAGAAGCTTAAAATGAGGAAATAAGCGTTCTAAAATGCTTTAAAAATTCAAAGACATTTTTCTATGTTAACTAACGGCACGGTATCGGACCTTAATATTGACCTATAATTTTTAAATTGGACCACGTATTATATTACAGGGTAATAGTGTACCCTACCACAGGAAATAATTATAGG
>NW_028257558.1:0-30000 GCF_982258835.1 Parasteatoda tepidariorum | reverse complement strand
CATAACCACTGACCCACGAATGCTTGGTTAGATATGTGGTTAGAATGCTTGGTTAGATATGGTCAGAATACAAAAGTTAATAAGTTAAACTTTTGTATTCTGAACACGTGTATAAATGAAAAGGATTTGATATCGATATCATCCTACAGTTTCATCGATATATTTTTCACTTAACCTTTGACAGTTATTAAATAATTATTTCTGCCCCTCTTAATATTATAATTAGCTATTTTTTAACATATAGTTGATATAAATGACTGTAATTATTATTAACCTAATCAATATTAATGAATACATTTGAAATAAATTGGTTCAAAATTGAAATAAAAATTGTATTTATTAAGTATGCCTACTGTGAATATTGAAAGTATTAGAATTAAAGGCATATTAATTTTAAACCAATGAATATTATTTTATAAGATGATATTTTTATCATCGTCATTCGGATTTACGGATATCAACGTAGTCTTGTCAATTTTGAACCCAGAAGACAAGGGAACTCCTAGATCTTGAAGCAATACATGTCTTCGAAGAGGGCTTTGGGAGTACCCATGTTATATGAGAAGGAAAACCACGAAAACCTCCTACACTTAGTTCGACGGCAAGTAGGGGACTTTTTTCTATTAAATGCTTCATAATTTTGAAAAATACTAACATAAGTAGTAAACACGAGACTTCGTTATTCATGTGATTTTATGAAAAACTAGAAAATTTCATTAAAATGTTTGAAATATTTTCACAAAGCTAGCAGATTTTTTACAAAAACAAATATTTTTCTTAGAAAAGAAAAAATTTTTGCAAAAAAAAAAATATATATATATATATTTCTGAAAATGAAAGAGTAGAGTTACAGTTGCATAAATTTATTCCTCCTTTAAACGTTAAATAACTACAATAATTTATATATTACAATAAAATATAATTTTACTTACTTTTTTCTGAACGAATCAACTTCTTAATAAAACAAAAAAAAATATTTTAATTAATTTTATTTTCGGTTAAAATAAATAACGACATATTTACATTATATTATTAATTATGTATTAAATTTTCTTAAGTTACAAATGATTTATTTTAGATCGAATAAACATACAATTGGTATTTTTGACGCTGTAAATATTTCACTTTTTATTTTAATTTTATAGTAATTATAAAAACTTACTTTATTTTTCAAATTAAGAAACGGATTTAAAAGTATCTATATAGATTACAGAGTGTGAGAGAGACATGATAACCATTTCTCACAAAATTTTTACAAAGTTCTGCCCATGACGATTTAGTTTTATCTGTATATCATCAACTAACTAGAATTATAAGTTCGACATAGTAATTTATACTGATTACAGGGCATGGATTTCACATGAAATTTAAGAAGATAAATCTCACTATGTGTCACTTTAGTTTTATCGGGGTAGGAGTATTTTATCTATATGGGAGAATTTAAAGTATATCACTGATTATTGAGCGTGGGATTATAACTATTTCTCACAAAATTTAACAAGATAGATTTCCGTATCCTTTGAGTTTAATCTGTATTTTATTAGTTAATCACAACTGTAAGGATATAGTTTATCTATATACACGAGGATATGGGAAGGACATCGTTAGAGCTTATCTATGAGTAATAGTATTGATAACAATCAGTACATATAGAGCAGCTTCACGAAAGACAAATTAGTTGGAAATATTATTCCAGTGTAGTATTTTACACTTCTCTCTAGCTGCGTTATACTAGTGTCTAATGTGTGTTAAATTTTGAGAAGACCCTATTCTGAAATATAAAAGACGATGGAAGGGAATAATGATGAGGTAAGAAATTAAGAATATTTCTTCATTAAAATTTAATTTTTATTAAAGTTATTTATTAAGATAAGTAATATAGATTCTCTCTCTTATTTTTAAAGGATGTGAGTAATTTTGTGCCGTATTCAGATAGTGATTCTGATTCTGATTCCGTAAGATAATTTTATTTTTTTCATTAATTTAATTTAATTTCTTAACATTAATTTAATTTTTTCAAAAGTTAATGCTTATTTTACAATAAATTGTTTCATGAACTAATAATATTTTTTGTTTGCTCTTAATAGTATTTGTCTCCATCAGTGCGTAAATATTTCGAAAATAGTCATAGTGATTTTGAAGATGAGTCTGATAATGATGTGAGTTACATATTTAAATTTGATTATAAGTTTATTTTTATTTTATCTTAAAAAGAAAGATGTATGCTTCAGTTAAAAATTATAGAAAGCAATGTTGCAAATTTGTATTTTAAATAGCTCTCGTTAAAAATTAACGATTCATTCAAATAAATTATGATTTGTTTCATAGAAAAGTTTTAAAGACGATCGAGTAATATTATTATTATTTTTATTGTTATTGTTTTTTAAAATAGGGTTCCAGCTAAATTAATGTTTTTAATTGCATGGATAATTCCTTATAATTATTATCTAATTTTCAATGTATATGCAAAAAATTTTAACAGGAGAATGTTGACAGTCAGCAGAATTTCAGGAGAGATGAAGTTTATAATGCTGATATGACTGATGAAGAGGTATTTATGATTATATTGAAAATACATACATGCTTCTTACGATTTCTTGTTTCTTTATATAAGCTCTTTAAAATATTCATTTTCATAATTATTTTTTAGCTGATCAGCTGTATTAAAATTGTGGAAAAGGGTCGACGTGCATGTAAGAAGTACAGTGCTGAGGACATTTGTTATGAAGTTCGTGTTATACCTGAGTTAGTTCCTGAAAGATTCAGAGGCGTACCTCTACGAACAGTTGCTTATGTGTTAACTAACATTTTTTCTTACTTGATGACCATGATGTCTTTTAACTTAGTGGGGGATGATCTAATTCGTTTTTGCATCCTATCTGATTACCTCGATAAACCAATCTCCACTTGTTTATATAAGTTCTCTGATATGACTGTGGAAAAAATTCTTGCTTCTGTTGTTAAAGTGTTGCAAAGCAAAGATAGAATCAAGCTTGATGATGGATTCAGTGTTGACATATTAACAATTAAACGACCAATGGGCTCCGGCCGCACTAATAAAAGGGTGATAAATATAAGTATGGATCGATTACGCAAATCATCTATTATTACAGTGCCGATTGATGACTCAAATTTATGTTGTGCTCAAGCAATTTTATTAGCTCATGCAAAAATTTCAAATGAAGCCAGATATAAGTCTTTAAGAGATATGAGAAGATCAACTCTCCGGAATAGTGCATTGAATTTACACGACGTATGTGGGATACCCGTTGGACCATGTGGTTTACCAGAAATTGACAAATTCGCACAACATCTTGGATTATATATTATTGTGGTATCATCTGAGAACATGAATAAGGTAAGTTTTCAATTCAATATTCTAAAAGCAGAAAATAAATTTCTTAGATTGTTTAGTATTTTATAGAAGCACTAATATAGTGCGATAATTTTTTTATTTTAATACTTTATTTTTATATTTTTTTGAAAAAAATTACTCATTTTCATTATTGCTAGAAAAGAAAAAGAATGTATTGAACAAAAAAGCTTTTAAAATAACTGAAAATCTATATACAATAATTATCAAATTAGAGAAAACAGTTTTTTTTTCTTCTTAATTTTATATAGATATTATCTTCACTATATTATTTGGTTTATTTCTTAAATTTTAAAAAAAAATTAAATATTCTTCATACATAATTGAAATGTTTGTTTTTGCACTTTTAGTTATTTTTTAAAAATATTGATAGAATATCACTTAATATTTAAAGAAGAAATATTTCTTCAAAAATTTTAGAGATTAAAATTTTTTATATTTAATATTTATAGGTCATACACCGGTCAGGAAACAAAGTCCACCCTCTGATACATATTTGGCATCATGATAACCATTTTGATGTAATAACTTCTATGAAAGGTTTCCATGGTACAGATAATTATTGCTATGATTGTGACAAATGTTTTCAGAATAATATCGATCATCGGTGTAGTTCTAAATGTGCCATCTGCTATTCAACCGAATGTATTTTGGGTACAAAAATAAGATGCACTAGCTGCGATAGACTTTGTCAGTCTACAGAATGTTTTGAGCGTCATAGAGCTCGTTCTGGAGGGCAAATTAAATCTATATGTGAACAAATATATCAATGCCGAAAGTGTTGTAAGCTAATCAGAACCAGAGATTGTCAGAAAGAGCAGCATCGATGTGGGACATCTAAATGTCCTTCTTGTAAAATTTTTGTTGACATGACATCCCATAAGTGTTTTTTAAACAAGATCTCGCCTATTGCTCCCAATGAAAAGATTATTTTTTTCGATTTGGAAACGGATCAAAGTTCTAATGTTCATATTGTGAATTTTGCGGTGGCACAATATTTTGACGGTAAGGAGTTTGTTTTCGCCGGATATGAAGCATTGCATGAATTTTGTTGCTTTCTTTTCTCCCCTGCACATTCTGGACACACTGTAATAGCTCATAATATGAAAGGGTTCGATGGGCAATTTCTATTATCTTGGATGCTACAACAAGGAATGACCCCGAAAATTATCCCCAATGGATCCAAGATAATGGCCCTACATCATACGACATTGAACATAAGAGTTGTCGACTCTTTTAACTTTTTGCCAATGTCTTTATCTAAATTCCCTAAAACCTTTGGTATAACCGAGCTTGCAAAAGGTTTTTTCCCCCACCTTTTTAATACCCCAGAAAATCAGAATTATTTAGGACCGCTTCCGGATGCCAAATATTATAGTCCAGATAGCATGTCACTTCAAGGCAGGAAAGAATTTTACACTTGGTACGAGACAAGAAAGCAAGATCCTTTTGATTTTAAGAAAGAAATGTTAGAGTATTGCAGGTATTTATACTATTAAATTTTTTTTTTTAAAAAAATTGAATAAAGTAACAAATTAAAGTTATTTATAATTCTTTGTTGTTTATTTTTAGATCTGATGTTGACATCCTACGTCGATGTTGTATAGAGTTTAGGGAACAGTTTCTCCAAATTACTAAAGTGGACCCTTTCACATACACGACCATAGCGTCATCCTGTATGGCGACTTACCGCTCTCTTCACATCCCTTCCAACGCTGTCGGAATGGTTCCAAGCCATGGATATTTAAACAACACTCTTTTCAGCCAAGATTCTATACGATGGTTAGATTTTATAGCTCACAAGAATCAGATAGTTATAGCGCATGGGATGAACGGGTTAGGAGAAAAAAAAGTGGCGGGAGTGTCTGTTGATGGTTTCTGTGTGCAAACAAATACTGTTTTTCAGTATCAAGGTTGTTTTTTTCATGGATGTTGTAAATGTTATTCTCCTGACACCTTCAATCCTTTAAAGGGGGTAACAATGGGAGCTTTATACGACAAGACAAATAGGATTTTGCATCAGATTACTTCACAGAGATATAACGTTGAAGTCATGTGGGAGCATGCATTTCAGGATATGAAGAAAAAGAATTCCGACCTGAATGAATTTCTCAAGCATTATGAAGTGGTTGACAGACTGAAACCCAGGGATGCGTTTTATGGGGGAAGAACGAACGCCATACAACTCTTCTACGAAGGAAAAGCGAAGTATATAGATTTTACTAGTCTATATCCCTGGGTAAACAAATATTGCAGATACCCCGTTGGGCATCCTACGATCATCACATCAAACTTTGATAACATCGAGAATTATTTCGGTGTTATTAAATGTAAAATTTTACCACCTCGGGAGCTTTATCATCCAGTCTTACCATATAGATGCCAGAATAAGCTAATGTTTCCTTTGTGTAAGTTGTGTGCAGACCAGCAAATGGAGAAATGTGTGCATTCTCAGGAGGAAAGAGCTCTTGTGGGAACATGGGTCAGTGAGGAAGTGAAAAAGGCTATATCCGTTGGATATAAAATGATTAAGGTAATATTTTTATCTTTTTATTTCTTCTTGATCAATTTTTATTAAATATGTTCGAATCATTATTTTGTTTATTTTCAGATATATGAAGTATATCATTTTGAAGAATCTTCCACAGAACTGTTTAAGACATACATAAACTTATTTTTGAAAATAAAGCAGGAAGCATCCGGATGGCCTAGCTGGTGTAAAACAGACAATGATAAAAAGAGATATATTGAGGAATATGAAAAAAAAGAAGGTATTAGACTTGATCCTAATAACATTGAATACAACCCAGGAAGACGGCAGGTAGCGAAATTGGCTTTAAATAGTTTTTGGGGAAGGTAATATTTCCTTTTTTTTTATTAGGAAAAATCAGCACCGAATTTCTTAACTTAATGATTAAGTGTTATTCATTTGTTATATTTTTTCTTACAGATGGGGGATGATGCTCAATAAGACTCAGCTGAAATTTATTTCATCTGTTGTTGATTTCAATAAACTTTTAACAGATACATCTTTATGCGTAAGTTGATATATGATTTTTAATTTTAAAAAAAAATGAAATGAGTTTATCTTTTATTATATCTTTATTTATTTATTTAATTTTTAGGTTACAGATATGTATTTGCCAACACCAGAAGTGGCAGCAGTGCAATACAAATGTGCCGATGAGTTCGTCTCCCAAGATTCAAATACCAACGTCTTTTTGGCTGCGTTTACAACATCATACGCCCGATTAAAGTTATATGGAGAGATTGAAAAACTAGGCAGCCGAGTGCTCTACTTTGACACCGATAGCATCATTTTCAAGTCAGTAGAGGGACAAGACCCCAGTTTAGGAGATTATTTAGGGGATTTTACCGATGAGTTGGACGGTGATACCATCACAACGTTTGTTTCGGGTAAATATGTTTACAAATTTAAATTTGTATGGTAGATGTTTACTTTTTTTTTTACTTTATTTACTTTGTGATTTTTTAAAATTATATTTTAGGAGGTCCTAAAAATTATGGCTACTGTACTGCTGGAGGAAAGACTGTTTGTAAAGTCCGTGGATTTACTCTGAATTATAGGAATTCAATTAATTTGAATTTCGATTCAGTTAAGGATCTCGTATGCGATCTGGATCAGCAAAGATGTATATCTATCACCAATCCTGCCAAAATTGTTAGAGAGCCAAAGAGAAGAAGAGTGGTGAACAAAGAAGAAGTTAAGAAGTATAGGATGGTGTACAACAAAAGAATTATTCAGCCAGATTTCACTACTCTACCTTACGGCTTTTAGATGAAAAAAGTTATCGTGGAGGCGACCCACTTGTGAAAAAAAAGCAGTGGAGGCTATACCCACTTAGAAAAAAGCAGTGGAGGCTATACCCACTTAGAAAAAAAGCAGTGGAGGCTATACCCACTTAGAAAAAAGCAGTGGAGGCTATACCCACTTAAAAAAAGCAGTGGCGACGTCCACTTTAATAACCGCGGAGTGCCAAAAGGAGAAGGGTCCTCGTCCCGCACTCTGGATGGTTACTTCAAACCAACCGATGTCTCCTTAACTTTAAAATTTATGTTAATTTAATTTTCAGAGAAATGTTTGTGAATTTAATTTTTTTAAAAATAATAATCCTTAAAATAATACTAAGCGTAATGGATGTGTCTATGTTGATTAAAAGTAACTAATAGTAAAAGTATGTATGATTAAAAGTACCAAGTACCTATGTTGATTAAAAAAAAATTTAAAAAAATAATCAAATGAAAATTTTGATTTCAAAATTCGTTTATTACAAAAATCATAACATAAAAAATTTACAAATAATATTTAATATTTCAGCCATCTATTTTTTCTAGCAAAGAATACTGGTGAATCAACTGCAGAAGGTGAGTCAGTTAACATTTTTTTATTAATAACAAATTTTTCAGGTATTTTCATTTCTCTTAAAGCTTCGAAAAATTCTTTCTGTCCCTTAGGTTGTTTCTTTTCATTTCTCAAAACATTGTTTATTAAATGAGTGATATTGGTTCCAGGTAAAAGTTTCTGTCTATAGAAAATTTCTCCTTTTTCAGTCCACGTTAATAGTTCTGTATTCTCTTGTAGGAATTGTAAAAGCTCTTTAGCTCGGTCCTTTTGACTCTTGGGTACGACATTCATTAATTGCGTTTCTATCAAGCTATCACTTTCTGTAATTTTTTCTTCTTTAATTTCTTTAGGATTTTCTTCCACTTCATTTTCCTCCACTGCTTGAGTTGGTTCGCTTTTATTTTCCAAAAAAGTAGGAAATTTAACGTATCGTTGAAGAATTTGTAAATATAGCTCTGCTTTTTCATTGTCAGATATATTTTTATTTTTTAAAATATCATGCATTTGCCTGTCCAACTCGGATAAATATTCTTCAGTGTTAGTTTGTAGCCTATCTTCTGGAACTAAGATAAATTTTTTACCGTGTTCCATTGATTAAAGATGTTAAAGCTGTTATGGCCGCTGGAATCAGAAATCCTAAAAATCCGTCGCCTCGTTGAATGAGTACTGCTCTCTTACGGAATAAAGGTACTCTTTTGTCTGCAATTTTTCTTAAGCTTCTTTTAAAAGGTGAAAGTTTCTTCTTTTGATTTTTATTTAGAGGAATATTTCCTTTTAACAAATTAAGTACACATTCACAGATAGACTTAATAGATTTAGCTGGACAGTGTTTTAAAAATTTTCTCTTCGATTTTGATTTAGCCACAGCTTTTAAGACCTCGAGACAACAGTGCTTACTGTCCGACATTCTAATCGCATTTGATTATTTTATTCTTCACGATATTTAATTTATACCAATTTCCAAATGATTGAGCTTTAATGAAGACACAGTGATTTCTGTTAACGTGTCTAAAATTACAGTTAACACTAAAGGTTAATGGGCAAATGACTATCGTGGCTGATACACAATCATTTTATTATTTGGAAATATACCTGTGCGCAGGCGCATATTATCATCAGTTTCTGGTTTTAAATCGACCAACAGGTAACCAAAGGGTTTCGAAGTTGCGTCTTGATACACTTCTTGGAAAAATTTCACTTTTGTTGGATAAAGTTGTCTGCCTAAATGTGTGATTTGACTTTGATCACGTGGGTTTTTGAAAAGAATTAGATAATGAGCATTTAGAGATATTTCTCTCATTTCTTTACCTTTATGGAATATATTCTGTACGATAAAAATGACGGAGACATTACGATGATGACTATGTTTAGTAAATAAATGCGTCAATTTGGAATTACTTCCTAATTCAGACATGAGATCATCGAGAATAATTAATGCATTTGAAATAGTATTTAAATCAGAAGGAACGCCCTCATGAAATGTCACATTCGGTATTGTTTCAAACATAGCTTGATACGCTCCATAACACCAAATAACCGATTTTGGAAAAGGTTCAATAATTTTAGATTCAATTATTTTTTTGCAGAGCTGGCTTTTTCCACATCCTGTTGGACCAGCCAAAATGCACGTGAACGAATGCCTAAGTTTAGGGAACTCCATAATTTATAGAAAAGAATTAATAAACGAGAATATTTATTAAAAATAAATAACTCAAATAACGGTATGTAAAGAAAAACACAAAATAAAATATCACAGCGTTTTAAAACATTAAAATTTTATTGTTTGAAAGCAAAACTTACACCAAATTTCTTTTTCACAAATTGATACATGACGAAATCATTTTTTCGATTTACATTGAGATTTTTTATAATAGATAACATAGATATGTCGCGACAACGATTATAAATGAAAAAAATACAATAGGCTCCACATACGTTAGATGTGAGTGATTGAAAAGATACAGAATTCCAACATACATTAGAAATATTAAATAATTTATAAACATTAAGTCCATAGAAATCTGGAGAATGGCCATAGGAATCGAAAAATTCCAGTGTTTTTCCTTCAGTCATGTACAGAGCTAACCAATGCGATCCTGGTAAAGTTGATTCATCAGTGTTGACGATAATAGCTTCATTTTCTTGCAATAAGGGTGTTGTATCTCTCGAGTAAACACCTCTAAATCTAAACGCTGTTGTAGGATCTTTTGATAAAATTTCGTATATCTTCTTTCCATCCATTGTTTAATTTCCAAAATCGTATATAATGTCACGTGCTTTGTTAATTTCTATGACGTTTTCAAATTCTGCGAACACAATAACGCACACTGTTTTTTCTAAAGGTTGCTCAAATTTCATTTCAACTCGTAAATTACTGTGCTTTATTAAATTGAAATGATCGCCATCACATAAATCAGGTGATAAGTCAAAAGCATATAGAGTGTAACCATCACAAAATTCTTCTCTGGAAATAAAGTTACCTTTATCACTTCTCATATGCTCAGTGCTCATGAATAAATTTTGATAAGCTCTTATATATTGTTTTTGTGAAAAGTTGAGTTCCAATGGATTATGGGGAACTGGTTGACCATCTACGTAAACGGCGATAAAATTTAAATTGAAATGTTTAAAATCAAAAGGATTTTTTTCAAATGTTCCATGAAATGCATCATTTTCGACACATCCTATGATAATTCGTTTAGGAATTTGTCCCACAAATACATTGTCTTGCACAAATGACATGTTACCTTTAGGAATGGAATATACTTTACAGAGAACTCGATTGATAGGATATTTTGCAGTATCTTTTTCTAATGCTTTTGCGTGTCCTAGAATGACTCCAGGACTTACACGTACTTTTCTAACTAAAAGCGAAATTCTATCCAATACAACTTTATATCCCGACTTTCCTATTAGACAAAACTCGGGTTTACTACGATTTAATTTAATTTTTATATCAACCATGTTTAATAACAATCTGTTTTGATGAAACAAATCACTATGAATACAACCAATCATGTCCACAGTTGCACTTAACTTGAAATAATCTGATCTTTTTTTAAGACCATCGTTTGAATCTTTATAATAAAGTTCGGCCGTCAATTGGGAGGTTTTACTGTCATAACCATGGTTTAAAAGTGTTTCAATGTAAGATCGATAAGGATAAGTATTGCTAGAATTAGATATGATGCGGTCGTTTAAAGAAACATCCACTTGAGAAAATAAGGAGTGTAAAAATAAATTTACTGGACCAATTTTATCATCAGCTGTTAAATTGGTATTATCGTTTTTTAAAATTTTTGCTTGTACGTGAAGCTGAGTTTGGCTTAGATCAATAAATTCATCACCAGAACCTGATATATGAAATTCAACGGGTCCGCCATCAAACACGTTCGATAACGGGTGAAATTCAACCCACTGTCCACTTTGTATAACTGTTTGCGTGCCGGGCATTTGAAACAATTCCAGTTCAGACTTCACACATTCCGGGGAACCTTTTAAAAGAAACGTCATGATGAGTCGAAAATATCACGTCCTCTCACTTTCTGTTTCTTTGATGAAATGATCTTTTTCTTAGTCTTGCGTTTTCTTTTATAGCGTCCACTGCCAATCATTGACTGTATTTTGCCAAGTGCTTTATTGGCCAGATTTTTACCCGACTCTTTTGCTCTATTTTTGGCTGATGTTTTCAAATCTTGGCCTGCTAGTACATCGGACATAACACGTGATCCTGTGACTAATGCTTCTTTTCCAACAGTTTTTGACCCGCGAACAATGTATGGTAGGGCTGCTCTAAATAGACGTCTAAATATGCCGCCCAGACCATAACCTTTTTGATACGACACACCGCGGTAATAAGGTAAACCGTTTCCCGCTTGGGAAGCATAATGGTCCTCCAACTTCTTGGAACAGCAAACATAAGGTACTTTCATCTTGACTGCTTATCTTGAAATGAAGACTTTTTAAAAAAACACTCATTATTTATAGTATTTGTCGCATTCGGAAATGCAGCACAACCATCACTTTACCTCTTTCAAACGGAACAAAATCTCCTGAATTCAGTCTGAGTTCGATTTGAATTGTTTGAAATGAATGTCTCGTTAAGGGTAAGTACTGAGGTCTATCATAATACTGACTGATAGTTTCACCATCATGTCCTTTTATTCGGACGATCCGCAGTAAAGGAGCTTGTGTATCTCCGACAATTTGGGGTGAAATAAGATCTGTGTACACATAGAAAACTGAAAAATTAGACCACGCGTCAGCCACAAAATCGCTTTTCTGGTTACCCGTAATGACTGCATCTCGTTGAAATCCTAATAATTCACCTAACTTCTCTAAATGAAGACTACTACCTTGAACGGCGTTAATTTTTACTCGTTTCGTAGCTTTATTGTAATTTATTGTAAACCGACTTGGATTTTTAGGTAAAGCAAGTTGTATAGATGATACGATATCGAACATTGATTCATAACACCCCACATCAATTGTTTGCTTAACAGTCGATGCGATATTACCATTACTAATCGTGTATCGAAAATAATTATTAGTTTCATTAACGTTCAGCCAAGAATGCGGATAGATGATTTCAGATAGGCCTACTTCCCATACACCTCTTAAATCCACTGGTATAGGTAATTGAGTTTTGAAATGAGAGATTTTGTTATCAGGAAAGAACCGTGTAGAGCTATCAGAAGGTAACGTCACGTAGAAAGACATTTTTAAAAATGAATCTTTAACGAATACGCTTCACTATTTATACTTTATGAACATCCGTCACCCAATCATTAAACTTATCCGAATAACCTAGAAATTTAACAAAATATTGTATCTTACCATTTATTTTTTTCTTCTTAATTATTTTTTCAACTGGATAAAATCCAGAATCGACTACTTTTTGTAATTCTTCTGCATAAAAGGTACCTTCGATTGATTCATTTATTAAATCTTTCAATTTATAAACTATAGGATTTCGTGGGATTATTTTATCTATAACAAATAGTTCACGTGTCCAATTATTTTCATATCCTTTTTCAAATGTAAGTTTTGATTTACTAATGCGCACAGTGTCGCCTATTTGAAAAATAGGCTTATCATTGTTCACCTTATCACTGTATAAATTATTCCATACTTCTTTTTGATTATCGATATGCACAGAGGCTGGTTCCATTTTTATACTTCTGTGTTTGGTATGATTATAACTGTACACTAACTTTGAAATGACGCCAATATATTTTTTCGTGTTAAATTCTGTAAAGTATTTCCACATCTTCATTTTTAAAGTGCGATTAAATCTCTCAATTATACTTGATTTAGTTTCATTATTTGTTGTAAAAAAATGAACTCCTATTCTTTTAAGATATTGCTGCATAAGTTTATTTGTAAATTCCGTACCTTTGTCTGACTGTAAATTTTCTGGTTTTCTTTCTCTAAAAATAGTTTTTAAAGCTGGTAATACATTTTTGGCTGATTTATCTTTCAAAGGAACAGCCCATGCAAATTTTGAGAAACAATCGATGCACGTTAATAAATATTTATATCCATTATTGAATTTTGCTAAAGATTGCATGTCTACTAAATCAATTTGAAATTGTTCATCTATACCTCCAACAATCACTCGATTCCGTTTAAATATCTTTTTTACTGGTTTGTGCAAAGTATAAGAATCTTTAGTCTCTAACCATTTCTTAACGTCACTTTTCTTCACTTTACCTTTCACAGAATTATAAATAGCATTTACACCTCCAAAACTTCCTGGGTTTTCAGGTTTCGTATAAACTGATGAAAGTAAATGATCCATAATCTATTTAAAAATATTTTTAGAAATTATTATTTTTTTTCTTCTAATAACAGTTTATTCCTAACAGTTAAAATTATCACTCATAAAGATTGTTAAAAATAATGGTATGCAATAATTTTAATAAAATTAAATAGTAATGCCTATATAAGTATTAAATATTTTTTCCCTTTTTTAAAATGAAACCTGAAAAAAAAAGTATTATTCTGAAAAAGAAAATTCATGCCTGCTGAAATAGAAAACATTTTCTCCTCTGGAAGGGAAAGT
Source organism: Parasteatoda tepidariorum (assembly GCF_982258835.1). NCBI lineage: Eukaryota > Metazoa > Arthropoda > Arachnida > Araneae > Theridiidae > Parasteatoda > Parasteatoda tepidariorum. Next base: position 16,197 of record NW_028257558.1, on the reverse strand, counting down.
TTCACACACAATTTTTTAACAAATACCTAATAACAACAACAAAATGTGTGAACGTTATTAAATACATTTTATTTTCAAAGATAATAATAATAATAAAAACTTAACTATTTAAATTTCGAAAGAGCAAAAATCCTTCCTTGCTGCAGCAATACATAGATCCAGACGGATGACTTTTAAATATTGTTCACTCAGATAGTCAATCAATGGAACACATTCCGGATAGATCCTGTTTTCACACAGTTCTTTTTCAAAATCACGAACTAGCCCTACAACGTTTAAAAACATGCAGGACTCGTTAAAATCCTTGACGGACACTAGTTCATCAATTTCAATATCCTCGTCCCCCACTCTCATAGGTGGTTGGAGACCTTTCTTCGCACCTATATGTTTGTATAAGACGAGTGTCAAACAGTTATTGAGGTCCCGTTCAACTTCTTCGTAGCGGCTGCTGTTCGGCTTTTCCAAAGGTATCTTCCTTTTGGAAACCATTTTAAAGGTCTCCAAGAGATCCCTAGACTTAAACTTTAGGGTTAGGTAGCTGGATATCACTTCCTCTTGGACATTTTTAATGGCGTTCCACTGGGCGAAGCTAATGTCTAGGGGGAACTTGTACAGTCGTCCGCTTCTACACTTGTGTTCGTGAGTGAGCGTGTACTTGCCGTCATCAGCCATGAGCAAATAAAACTCCCTCTTATCGTATTCATTTATCGCCTCAAGAGCTAGGTTAATTTCAACGATGTCGAAAATGGAGGTGGGTGGGCCATGTTGAAAACACACAGTGAACTGTTCCGGCTTAAGAGTGAGCCCCACTGTTGATGGATAATAGTCATCTCCGTAGCGATTAAACTTTCGAATATGAATAGCTGTCTTTTCCTTGAAGGTGCTGGTCAAAACAAAGTAGTTGTCGCCAATTGGGTAGTAGTGTTCGGGATAGCAGCCCTCTTGAAACAAACCTTTTCTCTTTGGTTCAGCCTAATAAAATAAAATGAAAATATTTTTTTTTGAGTCACCAAGAAAAAACAAACAAGCAAAACGCTATTAATATTTAGACGTTAACTACATTATTTAAAACATACTATTTCTAAGCAATTTGATTATTAATATCTAAAGTAAAGTTTAAGAGTAAAATATAAGGGTTAGTTTCGAATAGGTGTGTTAAAAACATATAGTAAATAAATTTAAAAAATTATGTTAAGCCTGGAAAATTTATTAACATTAAATAAAATATTATTACGCATGAACAGTCATAAAACAAGGGTGAAGAAAAATAATAAGTACTTACTTGAATTTCAACGTGCTTTCTTTTTAATGAAGAATTGGCTGCCATGACTATCAAAAGACTGTAAAACTACACTTAAGAAATAAATATTAACAATTTTCTCTAAGTAACTACACACGCTAGAGCAAAGGAACTTGTGATATACGATAGGCAAATTATTACCAACACAGTATTAATCGTTGCCAACACCGGAAATATAACTCTAACAGCCAATCAGAAAAATATCAAACAGTCACATGCTTAACTATTTACCAGTGCAAGTGAAAGGAACTGAATTCAACACACACGTCATCGACCAAGATCTAGCTTGTTATATCTTATCAGAATGACTCGCTCTGTAATCAGTAGTTGTGTTATCACACAAAACACGTCAAATCTTAGCACGTGTATAGTCAGTACCGTTGCCATCCTGAGAAAGTAATAATAACATTAAGAGGGGCAGAAATAATTATTTAATAACTGTCAAAGGTTAAGTGAAAAATATATCGATGAAACTGTAGGATGATATCGATATCAAATCCTTTTCATTTATACACGTGTTCAGAATACAAAAGTTTAACTTATTAACACATATCTAACCAAGCATTCGTGGGTCAGTGGTTATGATATCCAACTACTGACCCGCGAAGGCTTTTTGGTTGGCGTGAGTTCGATCCTCAGCCTTAATTATATTTAATAGATAATAATAAAACAGATTTAAATATTAAAATAGATTTAAAGTTATTTTATTTCTAACATTCCCACACAGATGGCGCCACTAGAGTTAAAGCATGTGTAGGATATTTATTATGCAATAAAAGATGACGTCATAACTTCATAATATACAATATCTCCCCAAATAACAAAGTTTCTAAGTGTTGCCATCCTTAAAAAACTAATATTAAAAATAATAAGTGTTGCCACCCTCAAGAAACTAATAAATTAAATAATATTTAAAAAAACGAAACTAAATTAAAAACAGAAACCGAAACTAAAAATATATTAGGCTTAAGAAAAAAAGAAATAAGCTCCCCATGACGCTGCAGACGAAGTTTCGATTTTCAGGCGGGCAGAAATAAGCAAGCGGGCAGAAATAAGCAACTTCCGGTTTATATGCGGGCAGAAATAAGCAACTTCCGGTTGGGCAGAAATAAGTTCCGCCGCACCAAAACCTCTGCTTACTACTAATGTACTACGATATTTTTCCTTTTCATAATATTTTTCGTATTTAATTGTTAAAAATGTTGTTTAAAAATCCCATGACACTTTCTTTTCGAACTATATTTAGTGTAGTTCTTAGTTCCACATAGTTTCCTAACTTAAAAGATTTTAATCTATTTGAAAATCGAGACAGAAACAAACGTACTTCCTTCTTCTATGACTCTCCACACGCTTATGGTGAAAGCATGTGAGGTGTTGCCATAGGTAGAGAGTTCTGCTCTACCCCACCAGCAGCCCATTTCGATCGCAATTGTAGATAAACAAAAGGTTTTTGCACCCAGTTATGACACCCGTTTATCCAAAGATAAACCGAAACAGGTTAAAAAATATTTTTATTTAATAATTATTTATTTATTTCCATTTTTATTTATTTTAGTAACGGTCGAATTTTCGAAAAAAAAATTTTTATTTGATAAAGTACGTTCTTGAGACTGATTTCACAATTTAAAATCAAATTAACACACACACACACATTCACAATTTAAAATTAAATTAATAAATATCAAATTATTTAGTATAATTTAGACCCTCAAATCATTAAAATTGCTTCCTTATTTGTAACAAGCCGATCACTAAATCAAAAGTTAATAAAATGTTTTTTTTATTTTTTTAATTTATATTGCGCAATGTACAGTCCGCAAAAAAAAAGAGATATCACCCTGAATAACTTTCGTTCTAATGATCAGATTTTCAAGAACTAAGTGTCAATCTTAATGGTTCCTGGGGGTGACCTCAAATATGCTAATTAATTAGTGCTAACTATTAATTAAGTTACGAAGTCAGACACAAAAACGTACTTTCTCTGAATAAACATATATTTTTTTTACATATTTGGAATCTAGACACTTGAATTAGGGGGGTAGACAAAATTTTAAAAAAATTGGATCGTAAATTGGGTAGCAATAAAGGTTTATATATATGGCGATAGTCCAGAAAACCGCCAAAAAAGTCGCTTCGCAAATAAATATTTTAAGATAACCCATTGACTAATTCAAAAGAGGAATGATTAACTTTACAAGGTTGCTAGGCAACCAAAATCTGACAGCAAAAAAACTGAAATAAAGTTCTGTGATTGCTTGGAGAGGTTTCTTTAATTGTTAATAGAAAATATCTCGAAGTTTCTAGGCAATAGACAATTTTTAAGCTGATTTCTGTCCAAAAAGCAAAAAAAAAAAAATTTAAACCCCCTTTGAAAAGAAAATTTGAATCGATTTATAAATTATTTATTATGTTCTAAGATTTTAGAATTTAAACACATGAACTTTTTATCTGATATTATTTAGATTATGTTGTTTTTGCTATATTTATTCGAGAATTTTATGCTAAAATCAAATTAACATAACTTATTATAGCTATATACAAAATTTTAGGGATTATCATTTTTACAGCTTTAATCGAGTCTTCTAGGCAAGAAAGTTTGAAGGGAGAAAAAGTGCTTGAAAAATAAAATGTAGATTGTATAGTAATTCTAAAGCACATTCACAGAGTTTTCTAAAATTTACGATATTTCTTTTGTCTATAACTCAAGGAATTGCTGAATGTTTAGTGGCATTTTAAAAGCATTGAAATATGTTATGTTTAAGAATAAGATATTGAAATAATATGTTGCATATTGTATGAATAATTGTATGAATAATTGTTTAAAAAATCGCTTCATTCTGCTAGATATTTAGGTTGCATTGTTTTCTTTGGATAAAGAAGATTAGAAAATAGCATCCTCATGTTTCGATACATTCTGAAACTTGCGTTCGCAAATTCACCATAAAGTGTCGCGCAGCAAATTCTTCAATTACGATAAGCTACATTTACCACCAAATACTGCTACTATGATTATTTTTGTTTCCTTATACAGGGGGATTCTAAAAAGATGGGCAAAATTTCAGGAAGTGATAGTACTCATTTATAATCCAGTGAGGAATTCCAGAAATGGTACTGGAAAAATCAAAAGAAATTTCGAAGATACATTTACATTGGCCAAAAATTTGGAAAAAAGAGGAAGGTTAAATCAAAAGAAAAAGAAATAAATTACTTTTTTGCATTAGAAAAAGAACAAAAATTTAAAGAGATTGAAAGAGCTGGAAAAAAAAAGTTAAAGCAGAAAGTATGACGAAGAGAAAAAGAATACTTAAAAAGATTTTAAAAAAAGCTTAAAAAATATGGGGAAAAGAGTAAACAAAAAAGTGATCTAATTATAATAATAATAAAAACATCATCGGATTACACAATGATAAACGCTCATAATTTAGAACGGACTATTAAACTGTGAGAAAAAAATGAAAAAAGTTTTTCTTAATTATGTATTCAAACATATTTTACTTTCCATTCCATAACTGAAAAAAAGTAACATTTTCCACGTTAACTGTGGTTTTATGTTGTAATTCCAAGAAAAATCTTGTTTTTAGACATTTGTGTGGCCTATTATGGATTACTAACGAGCATCAAACATTCTCAAAATTAATTGTTCATTCACTGAGAAATTTAGTGTTTATTCACTAGTAAGAACTGCTCCTTCACTTGGTCATCTTACTACTTATTATTTAAACCACCAAAAGGTGAAAACAATATTCTGTAAGTTATCAAATTTTTTTTACGTAATTTGCATTTAACAAAAAATACGTCGTCACTATCATTTAGCTAAAATTACAAATTTTGAAATTTTAATGATTTTTTTTAAAGGTAAGCTAAGCTTAAGTGTTCCTTCACTGGTTAGTTTACCCTATAAGATGTTGAGAAATTTGCGATGTTGTGAGAGATGCTTAAAAACGTTGACTGCGCATTTTTATTAATATTTATTAAATATATATTCAAGAAATTGATAAATATTTTATTCCAAATTTATTCATACGTATGTATATTATTGCAATTGTATCAGTTATTGAGGAAAAAAAATAATCACATTAAAAAAGCACAATCTGTTGTATAATCATATTCAATCAGAAGCATGCTGTTATAAAACTCAACATTCGTTGAATAAAATGTTTTTTATTCAATAAAATGTTTTATTCAAATTTCCTTACTAAATTGCAAATTGATTTTTAGACGACTAAAAAAGAAACATCGTATTTTGTAGTTTAAAAAAAAAATAAAAATAAAAAGATTAACAAACGATTATTAGCGAAAAAAATATGAACGAAATTTTACGCAACGCGCGCGAAATCAAGTTCCTTGCAAGTTTATCACAATTTAATATTAATCGCCCCATTTAATTATTTCTTTATTGTCACCAAATTATTTTTTTTAAATAATTAATTTTAATTTTTCTCAGCTTCTAATAAATAAAAACAGTTGAAACTTTTGATTTTTCATTTGAAAAATACGATGATACGAAATTTGATGTAGTATGGTATAAAAAAATTCATACCTTATAATTCAAAATTTTTTCATCCTCAATTTAATTAAATAATAAAAAATAATTAATTATTATTAAAAATTGTTTTTTTCATGAAATTATATTTGGGTAAATGATTTTTATGACAGGGTGAAATTTTCTTTGAATTGCTTTATTAGTTTTAAAAATATGACTAAAAACGTAAAAAGTGAAATTAACATTAAGGGGTACGAACTTTGGATCGCTCTCCTGACCAAACTATGGGGACCATATTTCCCAGATTGCGGCTACCCCCTATATTTTGAAGGTTAAGAATCCAAATATGTAAGAAAAAATATATGTTTATTCAGAGAAAGTACGTTTTTGTGTCTGGTTTCGTAACTTAATTAATAGTTAGCACTAATTAATTAGCCTATTTGAGGTCACCCCCAAGAACCATTAAGATTAACACTTAGTTCGTGAAAATCCGATCATTAGAACGAAAGTTATTCAGGGTGATATCTTTTTTATTTTGCGGACTGTACTCCTTATAAAGTAAACTGCGTTTAATATCCCTTTTTTGTTCCATTTATTAATTTATTTCTCAAAAAATCAAAAAGTTTCATTTTATAACAATTAAAATTTTTGTTTTTATTTATAAAACTTCTTTCATTTTTAAAAGGTTTATTTTCAGCAAGATTCCTGACATCTGTTATTCAAACAAAAAGCAAAATACAGAATACATACAGAGTATATGGTATTGCTTTCAATTAGTTTGAATTATTCACCATCGTTAACTAAAACATTTGTTTAAAAAGGAAGAAATATATTAAAATAAAAGCGCCCAAATTTGGAACGTAATTAGCTAATAATAAAGCTCAATGCACATTAGGTTAGAAAATAATAACAAAAAATGAATAATTCACTTATGAATAATTTTTTGACCAGAAAGAAGGTCGAAATAATTGCATTTCCTGCCTTAAACGCTGTAATTTTTGCAGACAATAATTTGTACAGTAGACATTCACTTGTACAGTTTTTTGTGACGTTCTCCTACATGTATATGTTGATAATACGATACTGTTCCTTTATAAGGACCACATTAATTTTACTTCTCAATTTAGCAAAAGAGCGCTAACCGTGACCTCTAGAAGACATTAAATGCACAGTATAATTACATTTTTGGCGTAATTCAATGAAATATCGCCAGTGTGGTTCTTATAAACGATAAGTACCGATAACGTTATCTTGCATATTTTTTCTTGATGTGATATTTCGAAATGTGAAATGTATGTTTTATATTTTAAACTTTCCTCTTTCCGTGTTCTATAAATATAAATGCAATTGTAGCATTTCAATTGCAGCAACTTCTTGAACGATGTTTAAATTTTCAAAGCTACTAAAATAAATACTTCTTGTGATTGATGATTATAAGAGTTAATTAAAATTTTGTATTTGAAAATAGACATGTAACTGACGGAAAGTGGGATTTTGTAATTGAAGTCTTTAATTTCATATAATATTTCGAATATGAGTATTAATAAGGAATGAATAAAATTTATTAATAAAGAAATTAAACTTTAAAAATTCTGTTTTTTTCATAGCTGTATAAGTTACGATTCGTCAGCACTTAATCTAAAAATGTGTATCTGCAAAGTGTAAAAAAATATGTCCATATTTTTTATAAAAATATTGCTTATAAATTTAACTTTCAAACATTGTACAACTAATAAAATATCGTTTTTATAAGAGATAAAATCAACAACATTGAATTTCCGGAATAAGACAACACCATGAATAGTTTGGGATAAGAGGGTGATATCTTGTTCAAAATGAATACAGTTTCAGGTGTAAACTACCACTTGGTATTTCCAACACTTATGCTATTTTTTTAAGGTTATTAGACATTGCCCGTTATATATCCACCAATTCTCAGTTGAATTTTGTTGCACATCTCAGTATTCACAGTTTAGTTTAGTTCTCGGGTTTGTTCCTTGCGTTTTTAACATGAAGTAGTTTTATTAAAAAAATATGTAAATGTTTAAAATCTTTTTTTCTTAAGTCTTATTAAAAACTATATTGTTAAGAAAATATACAGTAAAATACTGTAAATTTTGAAAGTAAGTTTTAATACATTCGTGACTGATAATTAGAAACAAAAGTTTTGCATACTTTAACTTTAGAGGGCAATATCCTTACTGTTCCTGTTATATTTAAAATTTAAAAAAAAATCTTAATTATTTTTCTTCTACAAGAGCATAAACACTGATGTAATAATTAATAATTTATAAATTGGAATTTTTTAAAATTTATTATTTAATCTTACCATTAAAGCCCTGACATTTATTGCTAATTTTGTTTGCCAATGCAGTTTTTAAATCAATAAAACTGTAAAGAACTAAATTTCATAAGCAATATTTCTATCTTATATGACTGCAGGTGTGTGTTGTTTTCATTCATCATTAGTAATAAAAGCCTAAATCTTTATTCAATGCATAAAAATAAGAATTGCAATATTTCGATAACGGTTAATACAACACAAAAAATTCTATTTCCATGCTCTTTATATGTTATTCAACATAAAAGACAAATACGATCGCAAAAGTATAAAAAAATATTATTAGACTGTACACTTGTTAACAAAAAAGAAATCAAAACTCTTCATGTGTACAAATCTCCACTTTCCATATTTATTTTCAATATGTTTTATATTTTACGTTTATTGGTGTACACTGTACTGATATCGAATCAAACTATTATGAAGTATATGTACTGAATTTACCATCTTGATGGATCTCAGATTTCAGTTATTCTCTCATGTGTAGCAATAAAATGATAAAACCTATGTTTTATGTTATGATTTTACTTCACTAACGCGAAGATAACCATACCATTAGAAACACTCTACATAGGATTAGCCTAAAAAATTCATTCAGTTTCAAAGAATTGTCTATTTACAAGAACAGCGACTGCATTTTCATAATTTAATTTAAGACTTAACCCTTTGACTCATTTTTAAAAAAAAATATTTTTCATACTTTTTTAAATATTTTAAATTAATTTAGGTCACAATAAAGTCCTCCATGTTCCCTTAACAAATCAACACCTCTGGGGGTACTGGATTGGAGATCGATCGTTCTCTGATTCAGGTCAAAATTACGATCTGTTGATGAATGAATGCATGCATGAATGGGTCCGCCCTATAAACGGGTTTGACGTATGGTGTGATAGAAGTCGAATTCTTGGCCATAGATGGCGCCACTGGAAAAACAAGAACAATCGTACCCCCTCTGCCTAAACAGGCACATGTCAAGAACAACAACAGGTCACAATAAATGAAAAATAATATATTTAGCATTTTAATAATTTATGGTTAGGAGATACAGCATGAAACACCGGTGTCTTTTTCTGCCACATAGGTAAAACTACCAAACATGGCCAAACAATAATTTTTCAAACTTGCAGTTATTTAGATATAAGAGAAACAGTTATTCCTCATGGAAATTTCTTTAACTTACAAAATCAATTATTGATAAATTTTTGAACATGAATGAGGAAAAATTCAAACTACTTTTTTTGGAATTTTAAATTTTAGTGCAAATGTAGTTTTAGTAATCTAACACTTTTAGTAGACAGTATTAGTAGAAAAATAATTTATTTAGCATTTTAATAATTTATGGTTAGGAAATACAGCATGAAACACCGGTGTCTTTTTCTGCTACATAGGTAAAACTACCAAACATGGCCAAACAATAATTTTTCAAACTTGCAGTTATTTAGATATAAGAGAAACAGTTATTCCTCATGGAAATTTCTTTAACTTACAAAATCAATTATTGATAAATTTTTGAACATGAATGAGGAAAAATTCAAACTACTTTTTTTGGAATTTTAAATTTTAGTGCAAATGTAGTTTTAGTAATCTAACACTTTTAGTAGACAGTATTAGTAGAAAAATAATTTATTTAGCATTTTAATAATTTATGGTTAGGAAATACAGCATGAAACACCGGTGTCTTTTTCTGCTACATAGGTAAAACTACCAAACATGGCCAAACAATAATTTTTCAAACTTGCAGTTATTTAGATATAAGAGAAACAGTTATTCCTCATGGAAATTTCTTTAACTTACAAAATCAATTATTGATAAATTTTTGAACATGAATGAGGAAAAATTCAAACTACTTTTTTTGGAATTTTAAATTTTAGTGCAAATGTAGTTTTAGTAATCTAACACTTTTAGTAGACAGTATTAGTAGAAAAATAATTTATTTAGCATTTTAATAATTTATGGTTAGGAAATACAGCATGAAACACCGGTGTCTTTTTCTGCTACATAGGTAAAACTACCAAACATGGCCAAACAATAATTTTTCAAACTTGCAGTTATTTAGATATAAGAGAAACAGTTATTCCTCATGGAAATTTCTTTAACTTACAAAATCAATTATTGATAAATTTTTGAACATGAATGAGGAAAAATTCAAACTACTTTTTTTGGAATTTTAAATTTTAGTGCAAATGTAGTTTTAGTAATCTAACACTTTTAGTAGACAGTATTAGTAGAAAAATAATTTATTTAGCATTTTAATAATTTATGGTTAGGAAATACAGCATGAAACACCGGTGTCTTTTTCTGCTACATAGGTAAAACTACCAAACATGGCCAAACAATAATTTTTCAAACTTGCAGTTATTTAGATATAAGAGAAACAGTTATTCCTCACGGAAATTTCTTTAACTTACAAAATCAATTATTGATAATTTTTTGAACATGAATGAAACAAAATTCAAACTACTCTTTTTGGATTTTTAAATTTCAGTACAAATGTAGTGTCAATAATCTAACACTTTTTAGTAGACAGTATTAGTAGTAGTAATCTAACATACTTTTAGATTTTCTATAATTATAAAGTACCAAAATGTATTTTTGCTTGTAAATAGAGCGTCAGAAAAAAATATATAAAAAGGACATCGGTGTTTAATCTGCGTCAAAAGGTTGAGAGGTAAAGGAACATAAAATAGTACATTTTTAACATCACATTTCTCAAAAGTGAAAAATAATTGCTTTCATATGCGGGGTTGGTCAATAATTAAAGACAAATTCACTCATTATTTTTTAGGGAGGACAAAACACCTCTCATGTGAGCAATATTCCGTGTGCTGAAATACAAATTCACTGAAAATCTTACGTAAGGAAAACAGAATCCTTGCAACAATAAAGACAAATTTCTTAAAAATTGCAAACCTAAATAACATAAAATTCCAGATATTATCAAATTTGTGCTTCCTCAGTACGAATTAGTGTTATATATCGATAATTTGGAGAAGTAACGAAAGCAATTTATTTTAATTTAAACACAAATTGTCTTTACAATGTTTGCTTTTCAAAAATGTATAGCCTTTATAGTTAGGATGTTTGCATTTGTGATCTTCACCATTTAAAATAAAATCCAGCCTGTCATCGTCTTTAGATAGATTACATTGCATAATAAATTATTTTTTACATTGATACAAATACCTGATCAATGCACAAATAATTAGGGTGTGGAAATTTCGAATCTAAAATTAAGATTTGATCTAAAAGCTGAAGATTTTTTTTCCAAATTATATTTTCAGTTTAGTTTATTTTTTTGCCTTAATGTACAAGTTTTTAAAGAACGTATAGGTTTATATACATACATATAACTTGTCGTTCGAAAATAATACTTAGACAAAAAAACATAACCTTATTGTATCCCATCATAAACTTAAACGTATTTTCATCTTCCTACCACTCCCTACGTACCAGAGCAGTGAGGTATACTTAGTATTCACTAGTGTTTAAGAAAAATCTTGGTTATTAATATATTATTGAAAGAGAAATTAATTGCATATTGGATAACAGTGACGCAAAACCATCATGCAATCGAAAAAAAAATTATCAGGCAATAGAAAAAAAATTTACAGGAGTAGTATACACCGTTGTATAAGCGGCGGAAGTGACGTCATCATAGAAAGTCAACCGGAGCTTATTTCTGCCCCAACCGAAAGTGGCTTATTTCTGCCCGACTACAACCGGAAGTTGTTTATTTCTGCCCACCTACAAACCGGAAGTTGCTTATTTCTGCCCACCTACAAACCGGAAGTTGTCTATTTCTGCCCGTTTGCCTATTTCTGCCCACCTGAAAATCGAAACTTCGTCTGCAGCGTCATGGGGAGCTTATTTCTTTTTTTCTTAAGCCTAATATATTTTTAGTTTCGGTTTCTGTTTTTAATTTAGTTTCGTTTTTTTAAATATTATTTAATTTATTAGTTTATTGAGGGTGGCAACACTTATTATTTTAATATTAGTTTTTAAGGATGGCAACACTTAGAAACTTTGTTATTTGGGGAGATATTGTATATTATGAAGTAATGATGTCATCTTTTATTACATAACACATAAATGATATCATGCTTTTGATCTAGTGGCGCCATCTATGTGGGAATAAAATGACTTTAAATCTATTTTAATATTTAAATCTGTTTTAATATTATTTATTAAATATAATTAAGACTGAGGATCGAACTCGCGCCATTAAAAAGCATTCGTGGGTCAGTAGTTGGATATCATAACCACTGACCCACGAATGCTTGGTTAGATATGTGTTAATAAGTTTAACTTTTGTATTCTGAACACGTGTATAAATAAAAACTGTTTGATATCGATATCTTAATACAGTTTCATCGATATTCACTTAACCTTTGATAGTTATTAAATAATTATTTCTGCTCCCTCTTAATGTTATTATAGCTTTCTCTGGATGGCCACGGTACTGACCATACACATGTTAAGATTTGACGTGTTTTTGTGTGATAACACAACTACTGGTTACAGAGCGAGTCATTCTGATAACATATAACAAGCTAGATCTTGGGCTATGACGCATGTGTTGAATTCAGTTCCTTTCACTTGCGCTGGTAAATAGTTAAGCATGTGACAGTTTAACATTTTTCTAATTGGTTGTTAGAGTTATACTTTCATGATTTGGCAACTAGAAGGATAGAGTGACTTAATTTCCCCTACCACCCTCTTATATTAGTATTTCACTTGTTCTTCTGTTGTGTCTCGATTAAGTTTTTGAAAAGTTTTTCAATTAACCATTTCGTTATGGACGGTTATTTAAAGAGAAAACATGCTGAAACTGAAGTAAGTACTATTGATTTCTTAGTAAATTACTATGCTTTTAAATTTATTGTTAATAGAATTGTTTTATTTTAACTTCTAGCACTAATTCGTTTTTAGGCAGAGCATGTGACAAAACTTAGTTAACTTTAAAAATTTTATAACTACGTTATTTTTATTATATTGATGATAAATAGTATATTGATAATGTTAAATAGTATTATTTCTAAAACTACTGAGATGCGTTAATCTGTATCTTTAATTAACTAAGATAAAGTAAATTGTTTTGTACATTTTAATTAATTATTTTTATTTTGTTAATAATAAAAATTACTCATCTTCTTAGTTACAAATTAGGAATAGTTATTATTTTTCTTCATTGCGTAATCTAAATGAAGTTAATATTTCTTAAATTAACTTTCTATTTGTTAAAATTTATTAAGTATGTCTACTGTGAATATTAAAAGTATTAGAATTAAAGGTATATTAATTTTAAATTAATAAATATTAGTTTATACGATTAGGTATTTTTATCCCTATCGTTTGGATTTTCGGCTATCAATGTTGTCATTTTTGAACCCAGAAGACAATGGAACTCCTAGATCTTGAGACAATACATGTGTTCGAAGTGGACTTTGTGAGTACCCATGTTATATGAGGAGGAAGACTACGAAAACCTCTTACCCTTTTCTGAAATATTAGAAAATCTCCCTCAGTTATAAAAATATTTTCTAAAAACTAGAGCATTTTGTTAAAAAGAATAAATAACGACATATTTATATTATCAATTATATATTAAATTTCCTTAAAATTTCAAATGAATTATTTTAAATCTAAGAAACATGTAATGGGAATTTTTGCCGCTTTAAATTCAATTATATTAAAAACATGTAATGGGAATTTATCGTTTTATTACGTCGTTTTATTCAGTTGTTACAATATACGATTCATTTATTACAATATTATTACAATTACGTCGTTTTATTCATTTATTTCATCGTTTTATTCGTTTTATTACAATTTAATATTATAATAATGCAAATAACTTACTTTATTTTCAAATTAGGAGGTAATGTTAAACTAACTATAGCCTTTCTATTTGAAAGTATATATTTAAATGATACTGATTACAGAACTTGAACATGTTATCTATTTCTCACAAAATTTTACAAAGATAATGTCTGTCCGGGACGTTTGGGGCTTATCCACGTTTTATCAATTAGTCATAATAACATAGTGCTTCATATACTTGTTATAGAACGTGGGAATAAAATTATTTCTTTGAAAATTGTTAAGAAACATATGATGTATGCTCGCAGAAGTGATTGGGTGAAACTTTGAATATAATGTTATTTATTTTATTAAAATATATTTTGTCTGTATTGATCATTTACACATGTGAAAAAGTTTATATTATCAAGAAAAAATTACACTCTTTAATAATTAATAGAAAAAGTTTCAGAAAAATATATAGAATTTTCTGAAAAACTAGGAGATTTTAGCAAAAACTTAAATATTTTTATAAAACTAACAAATTTTTAACAAAAAAAAGTAAAAATATTTTCTTGAAAGAGAATTTTTTTTTTGTAAAAGCATAAATATTTTCTTGAAAGATCGAAAATTTTTAACAAAAAGTTAAAATTTTTAACAAAAAGTTACAATTTTTTCTTAAAAGATCGAAAATTTTTCCAAGAACATAAATATTTTCCTAAAAGATAGGAAAATTTTTAACAAAAAGTTAAAATATTTTATTAAAAGACAAAATTTTTTTGCAAAAACGTAAATATTTTCTAAAAAGATAGAAAATTTTGTGAAAAAGTTTGAAGTATTTTTATAAAATTAGCAAATTTTTAACAAAATGTTTAAAAGATAGAAGATTTTTTGTAAAAACATAAATATTTTCTCAAAAGATAGAAAATTCTGTTAAAAAGTTTGAAATATTTTTATAAAACAAGTAAATTTTTTTTGCAAAAAGTTAAAATATTTTCTTAAAAGTGAACGTTTCATATTTGTTTTTGTAAAAAGATTTATTTTAGACAGAACTCAGGAGGTAATGACTTTTACTTTGCAAATAAATTCTTAATCGTAGTAATCGAAAGGAGTTATGAACATTATCATAAACATTTTAACTGTGTGTTGTTAATTATTTTTCTTGGTGTCTCAAAATTTTCTTTTTTTTTTATTGTAGGCAGGAAACAGAAAAGGATTCTCAGCTTTAGTCATTGATTTTGAAGGTTTTCAACTTTCATCAGGGGCATACATTGTCAAAGAACTTGCTTTTCATGCTGTAAAAGGTAATTCCATTACCGGAGTGTGTACATTCCAACCACCGTTTCCGTTTGAAGAACTTCCAACACAACAGAAAATGCAATATTCTTGGACAGTCCGAAATATTCATCAAATAGATTGGAACCAAGGAGAATTACCCTACGTTAAATTTCATACTATGTTGACTTTTTTGTGTGATATGTATTCACATATCTATGTGAAAGGACTCGGAAAACGGAAATTTTTAGAAATTCTAACCGGCAGAGTGTTTTACAGTTTGGAAGATTTTGGCTGCCCTAAAGTAGATGAACTGATACCAACTTTTTCATCGTGCACTATACATTCACTAGATTTTAAGCATTGTGCTCTCGTTAAAGCGAAAGCATTTGGACGATTTCTACAAGACCTATAAATAGGACAAGCACTCGGAATTCAGCATAAAGTTGTTCCTGGAAGTAATCTGTATCTTATAAAATTTATAGTAAATCTTATAAATGACTTTTTTGCGAAATAGAAAATCAGCTCCAGTGGGGGGAAATGTATTTTTAAAAACATTAAACGATGCTCAATTACCAGCAAATTTATATGTAAATAGAAAAATTTTATAGTAAAAATAAAATTTTTAAGAAAGCTGTGATGTATGCTCGCAGAAGTGGCGAGGTGAAACTTTGAATAAAAATGTTATTTATTTTATTGAAATATATTTTGTCTTTATTGAGCATTTTCACAGGTGAAAAAGTTTATATTATCAAGAAAAATGTCACCCATTAATAAATAATACAAAAAGTTTCAGAAAAATATCTAGAACTTTTTGAAAAATTAGGAAATTTTTACAAAAACATAAATATTTTCTTAAAAGATAGAAAAATTTTGTTAAAAAGTTTGAAATATTTTTATAAAACTAGCAAATTTTTAACAAAAAGTTAAAATATTTTCTTAAGAGAGAAAATTTTTTGTAAAAACATAAATATTTTCTGAAAAACTAGAAAATTTTGT
>NW_028257557.1:0-30387 GCF_982258835.1 Parasteatoda tepidariorum | reverse complement strand
AGTGTACCCCCTAATTGACCTATAATTATTTCCTGTGGTAGGGTACACTATTACCCTGTAATATAATACCTATTCCAATTTAAATATTATGGGTCAATATTAAGGTCTGATATTGCGCCTTGCGTTAGTTAACCATTGAAAGATGTCTTTGAATTTTTAAAGCATTTTAGAACGCTTATTTCTTCATTTTAAGCATCTCAGAACACTCTATTTCGCATAGGCATACATAGTAAAATTTAGGGTCACGCTGTGTACCCCCTAAATGACCTATAATTATATCCTGTGGTAGGGTACACTATTACCCTGTAATATAATACGTGGTCCAATTTAAAAATTATAGGTCAATATTAAGGTCCGATACCATGCCGTTAGTTAACATAGAAAAATGTCTTTGAATTTTTAAAGCATTTTAGAACGCTTATTTCCTCATTTTAAGCTTCTCAGAACAATTTATTTCGCATAGGCATACATAGTAAACTTTAGGGTCACGCTGTGTACCCCCTACTTGACCTATAATTATTTCCTTTGGTTTGGGTACACTATTACCCTGTAATATAATACCTGGTTCAATTTAAAAATTATAGGTCAATAATAAGGTCCGATACCGTGCCGTTAGTTAACATAGAAAAATGTCTTTGAATTTTTAAAGCATTTTAGAACGCTTATTTCTTCATTTTAAGCTTCTCAGAGCACTCTATTTCGCATAGGCATACATAGTAAAATTTAGGGTCACGCTGTGTACCCCCTAAATGACCTATAATTATTTCCTGTGGTAGGGCACACTATTACCCTGTAATATAATACGTGGTCCAATTTAAAAATTATAGGTCAATATTAAGTTCCGATACCGTGCCGTTAGTTAACATTGAAAAATGTCTTCGTATTTCCTTGTTTTAATGCACTATTTAAAATATACATAGTGTACCCCCTAATTGACCTATAATTATTTCCTGTGGTAGGGTACACTATTACCCTGTAATACAATACCTGGTTCAATTTAAATATTATGGGTCAATATTAAGGTTTGATATTGCGCCTTGCGTTAGTTAACCATTGAAAGATGTCTTTGAATTTTTAAAGCATTTTAGAACGCTTATTTCTTCATTTTAAGCTTCTCAGAACACTCTATTTCGCATAGGCATACATAGTAAAATTTAGGGTCACGCTGTGTACCCCCTAAATGACCTATAATTATTTCCTGTGGTAGGGTACACTATTACCCTCTAATATAATACGTGGTCCAATTTAAAAATTATAGGTCAATATTAAGGTCCGATACCGTGCCGTTAGTTAACATAGAAAAGTGTCTTCGTATTTCCTTGTTTTAATGCACTATTTAAAATATACATAGTGTACCCCCTAATTGACCTATAATTATTTCCTGTGGTAGGGTACACTATTACCCTGTAATATAATACCTATTCCAATTTAAATATTATGGGTCAATATTAAGGTCTGATATTGCGCCTTGCGTTAGTTAACCATTGAAAGATGTCTTTGAATTTTTAAAGCATTTTAGAACGCTTATTTCTTCATTTTAAGCATCTCAGAACACTCTATTTCGCATAGGCATACATAGTAAAATTTAGGGTCACGCTGTGTACCCCCTAAATGACCTATAATTATATCCTGTGGTAGGGTACACTATTACCCTGTAATATAATACGTGGTCCAATTTAAAAATTATAGGTCAATATTAAGGTCCGATACCGTGCCGTTAGTTAACATAGAAAAATGTCTTTGAATTTTTAAAGCATTTTAGAACGCTTATTTCTTCATTTTAAGCTTCTCAGAGCACTCTATTTCGCATAGGCATACATAGTAAAATTTAGGGTCACGCTGTGTACCCCCTAAATGACCTATAATTATTTCCTGTGGTAGGGCACACTATTACCCTGTAATATAATACGTGGTCCAATTTAAAAATTATAGGTCAATATTAAGTTCCGATACCGTGCCGTTAGTTAACATTGAAAAATGTCTTCGTATTTCCTTGTTTTAATGCACTATTTAAAATATACATAGTGTACCCCCTAATTGACCTATAATTATTTCCTGTGGTAGGGTACACTATTACCCTGTAATACAATACCTGGTTCAATTTAAATATTATGGGTCAATATTAAGGTTTGATATTGCGCCTTGCGTTAGTTAACCATTGAAAGATGTCTTTGAATTTTTAAAGCATTTTAGAACGCTTATTTCTTCATTTTAAGCTTCTCAGAACACTCTATTTCGCATAGGCATACATAGTAAAATTTAAGGTCACGCTGTGTACCCCCTAAATGACCTATAATTATTTCCTGTGGTAGGGTACACTATTACCCTCTAATATAATACGTGGTCCAATTTAAAAATTATAGGTCAATATTAAGTTCCGATACCGTGCCGTTAGTTAACATAGAAAAATGTCTTTGAATTTTTAAAGCATTTTATAACGCTTATTTCCTCATTTTAAGCTTCTCAGAACACTTCATTTCGCATAGGCATACATAGAAAACTTTAGGGTCACTCTGCGTACCCCCTAATTGACCTATAATTATTTCCTGTGGTAGGGTACACTATAACCCTGTAATATAATACGTGGTCCAATTTAAAATTTATAGGTCAATATTAAAGTCCGATACCGTGCCGTTAGTTAACATAGAAAAGTGTCTTTGTATTTCCTTGTTTTAATGCACTATTTAAAATATACATAGTGTACCCCCTAATTGACCTATAATTATTTCCTGTGGTAGGGTACACTATTACCCTGTAATATAATACCTGGTCCAATTTAAATATTATGGGTCAATATTAAGGTCTGATATTGCGCCTTGCGTTAGTTAACCATTGAAAGATGTCTTTGAATTTTTAAAGCATTTTAGAACGCTTATTTCTTCATTTTAAGCTTCTCAGAACACTCTATTTCGCATAGGCATACATAGTAAACTTTAGGGTCACGCTGTGTACCCCCTACTTGACCTATAATTATTTCCTTTGGTTTGGGTACACTATTACCCTGTAATATAATACCTGGTTCAATTTAAAAATTATAGGTCAATAATAAGGTCCGATACCGTGCCGTTAGTTAACATAGAAAAATGTCTTTGAATTTTTAAAGCATTTTAGAACGCTTATTTCTTCATTTTAAGCTTCTCAGAGCACTCTATTTCGCATAGGCATACATAGTAAAATTTAGGGTCACGCTGTGTACCCCCTAAATGACCTATAATTATTTCCTGTGGTAGGGCACACTATTACCCTGTAATATAATACGTGGTCCAATTTAAAAATTATAGGTCAATATTAAGTTCCGATACCGTGCCGTTAGTTAACATTGAAAAATGTCTTCGTATTTCCTTGTTTTAATGCACTATTTAAAATATACATAGTGTACCCCCTAATTGACCTATAATTATTTCCTGTGGTAGGGTACACTATTACCCTGTAATACAATACCTGGTTCAATTTAAATATTATGGGTCAATATTAAGGTTTGATATTGCGCCTTGCGTTAGTTAACCATTGAAAGATGTCTTTGAATTTTTAAAGCATTTTAGAACGCTTATTTCTTCATTTTAAGCTTCTCAGAACACTCTATTTCGCATAGGCATACATAGTAAAATTTAGGGTCACGCTGTGTACCCCCTAAATGACCTATAATTATTTCCTGTGGTAGGGTACACTATTACCCTCTAATATAATACGTGGTCCAATTTAAAAATTATAGGTCAATATTAAGGTCCGATACCGTGCCGTTAGTTAACATAGAAAAGTGTCTTCGTATTTCCTTGTTTTAATGCACTATTTAAAATATACATAGTGTACCCCCTAATTGACCTATAATTATTTCCTGTGGTAGGGTACACTATTACCCTGTAATATAATACCTATTCCAATTTAAATATTATGGGTCAATATTAAGGTCTGATATTGCGCCTTGCGTTAGTTAACCATTGAAAGATGTCTTTGAATTTTTAAAGCATTTTAGAACGCTTATTTCTTCATTTTAAGCATCTCAGAACACTCTATTTCGCATAGGCATACATAGTAAAATTTAGGGTCACGCTGTGTACCCCCTAAATGACCTATAATTATATCCTGTGGTAGGGTACACTATTACCCTGTAATATAATACGTGGTCCAATTTAAAAATTATAGGTCAATATTAAGGTCCGATACCGTGCCGTTAGTTAACATAGAAAAATGTCTTTGAATTTTTAAAGCATTTTAGAACGCTTATTTCTTCATTTTAAGCTTCTCAGAGCACTCTATTTCGCATAGGCATACATAGTAAAATTTAGGGTCACGCTGTGTACCCCCTAAATGACCTATAATTATTTCCTGTGGTAGGGCACACTATTACCCTGTAATATAATACGTGGTCCAATTTAAAAATTATAGGTCAATATTAAGTTCCGATACCGTGCCGTTAGTTAACATTGAAAAATGTCTTCGTATTTCCTTGTTTTAATGCACTATTTAAAATATACATAGTGTACCCCCTAATTGACCTATAATTATTTCCTGTGGTAGGGTACACTATTACCCTGTAATACAATACCTGGTTCAATTTAAATATTATGGGTCAATATTAAGGTTTGATATTGCGCCTTGCGTTAGTTAACCATTGAAAGATGTCTTTGAATTTTTAAAGCATTTTAGAACGCTTATTTCTTCATTTTAAGCTTCTCAGAACACTCTATTTCGCATAGGCATACATAGTAAAATTTAAGGTCACGCTGTGTACCCCCTAAATGACCTATAATTATTTCCTGTGGTAGGGTACACTATTACCCTCTAATATAATACGTGGTCCAATTTAAAAATTATAGGTCAATATTAAGTTCCGATACCGTGCCGTTAGTTAACATAGAAAAATGTCTTTGAATTTTTAAAGCATTTTAGAACGCTTATTTCCTCATTTTAAGCTTCTCAGAACACTCTATTTCGCATAGGCATACATAGTAAATTTTAGGGTCACGCTGTGTACCACCTAATTGACCTATAATTATTTCCTGTGGTAAGGTACACTATTACCCTATAATATAATACGTGGTACAATTTAAAAATTATAGGTCAATTTTAAGGTCCGATACCGTGCAGTTAGTTAACATAGAAAAGTGTCTTCGTATTTCCTTGTTTTAATGCACTATTTAAAATATACATAGTGTACCCCCTAATTGACCTATAATTATTTCCTGTGGTAGGGTACACTATTACCCTGTAATATAATACCTGGTCCAATTTAAATATTATGGGTCAATATTAAGGTCTGATATTGCGCCTTGCGCTAGTTAACCATTGAAAGATGTCTTTGAATTTTTAAAGCATTTTAGAACGCTTATTTCTTTATTTTAAGCTTCTCAGAACACTCTATTTCGCATATGCATACATAGTAAAATTTAGGGTCACGCTGTGTACCCCCTAAATGACCTATAATTATTTCCTGTGGTAGGGTACACTATTACCCTGTAATATAATACGTGGTCCAATTTAAAAATTATAGGTCAATATTAAGGACCGATACCGTGCCGTTAGTTAACATTGAAAAATGTCTTTGAATTTTTAAAGCATTTTAGAACGCTTATTTCCTCATTTTAAGCTTCTCAGAACACTTTATTTCGCATAGGCATACATAGTAAACTTTAGGGTCTCTCTGTGTACCCCCTAATTGACCTATAATTATTTCCTGTGATGGGTACACTATAACCCTGTAATATAATACGTGGTCCAATTTAAAAATTATTGGTCAATATTAAGGTCCGATACCGTGCCGTTAGTTAACATAGAAAAATGTCTTTGAATTTTTAAAGCATTTTAGAACGCTTATTTCCTCATTTTAAGCTTCTCAGAACACTTTATTTCGCATAGGCATACATAGTAAACTTTAGGGTCTCTCTGTGTACCCCCTAATTGACCTATAATTATTTCCTGTGATGGGTACACTATAACCCTGTAATATAATACGTGGTCCAATTTAAAAATTATAGGTCAATATTAAGGTCCGATAC
This sequence comes from Parasteatoda tepidariorum, assembly GCF_982258835.1. Classification (NCBI taxonomy): domain Eukaryota; kingdom Metazoa; phylum Arthropoda; class Arachnida; order Araneae; family Theridiidae; genus Parasteatoda; species Parasteatoda tepidariorum. Next base: position 24,391 of record NW_028257557.1, on the reverse strand, counting down.
CGTGCCGTTAGTTAACATAGAAAAATGTCTTTGAATTTTTAAAGCATTTTAGAACGCTTATTTCCTCATTTTAAGCTTCTCAGAACACTCTATTTCGCATAGGCATACATAGTAAATTTTAGGGTCACGCTATGTACCACCTAATTGACCTATAATTATTTCCTGTGGTAAGGTACACTATTACCTTGTAATATAATACGTGGTACAATTTAAAAATTATAGGTCAATATTAAGGTCCGATACCGTGCCGTTAGTTAACATAGAAAAGTGTCTTCGTATTTCCTTGTTTTAATGCACTATTTAAAATATACATAGTGTACCCCCTAATTGACCTATAATTATTTCCTGTGGTAGGGTACACTATTACCCTGTAATATAATACCTGGTCTAATTTAAATATTATGGGTCAATATTAAGGTCTGATATTGCGCCTTGCGCTAGTTAACCATTGAAAGATGACTTTGAATTTTTAAAGCATTTTAGAACGCTTATTTCTTCATTTTAAGCTTCTCAGAACACTCTATTTCGCATAAGCATACATAGTAAAATTTTGGGTCACGCTGTGTACCCCCTAAATGACCTATAATTATTTCCTGTGGTAGGGTACACTATTACCCTGTAATATAATACGTGGTCCAATTTAAAAATTATAGGTCAATATTAAGGACCGATACCGTGCCGTTAGTTAACATTGAAAAATGTCTTTGAATTTTTAAAGCATTTTAGAACGCTTATTTCCTCATTTTAAGCTTCTCAGAACACTTTATTTCGCCTAGGCATACATAGTAAACTTTAGGGTCTCTCTGTGTACCCCCTAATTGACCTATAATTATTTCCTGTGATGGGTACACTATAACCCTGTAATATAATACGTGGTCCAATTTAAAAATTATAGGTCAATATTAAGGTCCGATACCGTGCCGTTAGTTAACATAGAAACGTGTCTTCGTATTTCCTTGTTTTAATGCACTATTTAAAATATACATAGTGTACCCCCTAATTGACCTATAATTATTTCCTGTGGTAGGGTACACTATTACCCTGTAATATAATACCTGGTCCAATTTAAATATTATGGGTCAATATTAAGGTCTGATATTGCGCCTTGCGTTAGTTAACCATTGAAAGATGTCTTTGAATTTTTAAAGCATTTTAGAACGCTTATTTCTTCATTTTAAGCTTCTCAGAACACTCTATTTCGCATAGGCATACATAGTAAATTTTAGGGTCACGCTGTGTACCACCTAATTGACCTATAATTATTTCCTGTGGTAAGGTACACTATTACCCTATAATATAATACGTGGTACAATTTAAAAATTATAGGTCAATTTTAAGGTCCGATACCGTGCAGTTAGTTAACATAGAAAAGTGTCTTCGTATTTCCTTGTTTTAATGCACTATTTAAAATATACATAGTGTACCCCCTAATTGACCTATAATTATTTCCTGTGGTAGGGTACACTATTACCCTGTAATATAATACCTGGTCCAATTTAAATATTATGGGTCAATATTAAGGTCTGATATTGCGCCTTGCGCTAGTTAACCATTGAAAGATGTCTTTGAATTTTTAAAGCATTTTAGAACGCTTATTTCTTTATTTTAAGCTTCTCAGAACACTCTATTTCGCATATGCATACATAGTAAAATTTAGGGTCACGCTGTGTACCCCCTAAATGACCTATAATTATTTCCTGTGGTAGGGTACACTATTACCCTGTAATATAATACGTGGTCCAATTTAAAAATTATAGGTCAATATTAAGGACCGATACCGTGCCGTTAGTTAACATTGAAAAATGTCTTTGAATTTTTAAAGCATTTTAGAACGCTTATTTCCTCATTTTAAGCTTCTCAGAACACTTTATTTCGCATAGGCATACATAGTAAACTTTAGGGTCTCTCTGTGTACCCCCTAATTGACCTATAATTATTTCCTGTGATGGGTACACTATAACCCTGTAATATAATACGTGGTCCAATTTAAAAATTATTGGTCAATATTAAGGTCCGATACCGTGCCGTTAGTTAACATAGAAAAATGTCTTTGAATTTTTAAAGCATTTTAGAACGCTTATTTCCTCATTTTAAGCTTCTCAGAACACTTTATTTCGCATAGGCATACATAGTAAACTTTAGGGTCTCTCTGTGTACCCCCTAATTGACCTATAATTATTTCCTGTGATGGGTACACTATAACCCTGTAATATAATACGTGGTCCAATTTAAAAATTATAGGTCAATATTAAGGTCCGATACCGTGCCGTTAGTTAACATAGAAAAATGTCTTTGAATTTTTAAAGCATTTTAGAACGCTTATTTCCTCATTTTAAGCTTCTCAGAACACTCTATTTCGCATAGGCATACATAGTAAATTTTAGGGTCACGCTATGTACCACCTAATTGACCTATAATTATTTCCTGTGGTAAGGTACACTATTACCTTGTAATATAATACGTGGTACAATTTAAAAATTATAGGTCAATATTAAGGTCCGATACCGTGCCGTTAGTTAACATAGAAAAGTGTCTTCGTATTTCCTTGTTTTAATGCACTATTTAAAATATACATAGTGTACCCCCTAATTGACCTATAATTATTTCCTGTGGTAGGGTACACTATTACCCTGTAATATAATACCTGGTCTAATTTAAATATTATGGGTCAATATTAAGGTCTGATATTGCGCCTTGCGCTAGTTAACCATTGAAAGATGACTTTGAATTTTTAAAGCATTTTAGAACGCTTATTTCTTCATTTTAAGCTTCTCAGAACACTCTATTTCGCATAAGCATACATAGTAAAATTTTGGGTCACGCTGTGTACCCCCTAAATGACCTATAATTATTTCCTGTGGTAGGGTACACTATTACCCTGTAATATAATACGTGGTCCAATTTAAAAATTATAGGTCAATATTAAGGACCGATACCGTGCCGTTAGTTAACATTGAAAAATGTCTTTGAATTTTTAAAGCATTTTAGAACGCTTATTTCCTCATTTTAAGCTTCTCAGAACACTTTATTTCGCCTAGGCATACATAGTAAACTTTAGGGTCTCTCTGTGTACCCCCTAATTGACCTATAATTATTTCCTGTGATGGGTACACTATAACCCTGTAATATAATACGTGGTCCAATTTAAAAATTATAGGTCAATATTAAGGTCCGATACCGTGCCGTTAGTTAACATAGAAACGTGTCTTCGTATTTCCTTGTTTTAATGCACTATTTAAAATATACATAGTGTACCCCCTAATTGACCTATAATTATTTCCTGTGGTAGGGTACACTATTACCCTGTAATATAATACCTGGTCCAATTTAAATATTATGGGTCAATATTAAGGTCTGATATTGCGCCTTGCGTTAGTTAACCATTGAAAGATGTCTTTGAATTTTTAAAGCATTTTAGAACGCTTATTTCTTCATTTTAAGCTTCTCAGAACACTCTATTTCGCATAGGCATACATAGTAAATTTTAGGGTCACGCTGTGTACCACCTAATTGACCTATAATTATTTCCTGTGGTAAGGTACACTATTACCCTGTAATATAATACGTGGTACAATTTAAAAATTATAGGTCAATTTTAAGGTCCGATACCGTGCAGTTAGTTAACATAGAAAAGTGTCTTCGTATTTCCTTGTTTTAATGCACTATTTAAAATATACATAGTGTACCCCCTAATTGACCTATAATTATTTCCTGTGGTAGGGTACACTATTACCCTGTAATATAATACCTGGTCCAATTTAAATATTATGAGTCAATATTAAGGTCTGATATTGCGCCTTGCGCTAGTTAACCATTGAAAGATGTCTTTGAATTTTTAAAGCATTTTAGAACGCTTATTTCTTTATTTTAAGCTTCTCAGAACACTCTATTTCGCATAAGCATACATAGTAAAATTTAGGGTCACGCTGTGTACCCCCTAAATGACCTATAATTATTTCCTGTGGTAGGGTACACTATTACCCTGTAATATAATACGTGGTCCAATTTAAAAATTATAGGTCAATATTAAGGTCCGATACCGTGCCGTTAGTTAACATTGAAAAATGTCTTTGAATTTTTAAAGCATTTTAGAACGCTTATTTCCTCATTTTAAGCTTCTCAGAACACTTTATTTCGCATATACATACATAGTAAACTTTAGGGTCTCTCTGTGTACCCCCTAATTGACCTATAATTATTTCCTGTGGTAGGGTACACTATAACCCTGTAATATAATACGTGGTCCAATTTAAAAATTATAGGTCAATATTAAGTTCCGATACCGTGACGTTAGTTAACATAGAAAAGTGTCTTCGTATTTCCTTGTTTTAATGCACTATTTAAAATATACATAGTGTACCCCCTAATTGACCTATAATTATTTCCTGTGGTAGGGTACACTATTACCCTGTAATACAATACCTATTCCAATTTAAATATTATGGGTCAATATTAAGGTCTGATATTGCGCCTTGCGTTAGTTAACCATTGAAAGATGTCTTTGAATTTTTAAAGCATTTTAGAACGCTTATTTCTTCATTTTAAGCATCTCAGAACACTCTATTTCGCATAGGCATACATAGTAAAATTTAGGGTCACGCTGTGTACCCCCTAAATGACCTATAATTATATCCTGTGGTAGGGTACACTATTACCCTGTAATATAATGCGTGGTCCAATTTAAAAATTATAGGTCAATATTAAGGTCCGATACCGTGCCGTTAGTTAACATAGAAAAATGTCTTTGAATTTTTAAAGCATTTTAGAACGCTTATTTCCTCATTTTAAGCTTCTCAGAACACTTTATTTCGCATAGGCATACATAGTAAACTTTAGGGTCACGCTGTGTACCCCCTAATTGACCTATAATTATTTCCTGTGGTAGGGTACACTATTACCCTGTAATATAATAGGTGGTCCAATTTAAAAATTATAGGTCAATATTAAGGTCCGATATCGTGCCGTTAGTTAGCATAGAAAAATGTCTTTGAATTTTTAAAGCATTTTAGAACGCTTATTTCCTCATTTTAAGCTTCTCAGAACACTTCATTTCGCATAGGCATACATAGAAAACTTTAGGGTCACTCTGCGTACCCCCTAATTGACCTATAATTATTTCCTGTGGTAGGGTACACTATAACCCTGTAATATAATACGTGGTCCAATTTAAAAATTATAGGTCAATATTAAGGTCCGATACCGTGCCGTTAGTTAACATAGAAAAGTGTCTTTGTATTTCCTTGTTTTAATGCACTATTTAAAATATACATAGTGTACCCCCTAATTGACCTATAATTATTTCCTGTGGTAGGGTACACTATTACCCTGTAATATAATACCTGGTCCAATTTAAATATTGTGGGTCAATATTAAGGTCTGATATTGCGCCTTGCGTTAGTTAACCATTGAAAGATGTCTTTGAATTTTTAAAGCATTTTAGAACGCTTATTTCTTCATTTTAAGCTTCTCAGAACACTCTATTTCGCATAGGCATACATAGTAAATTTTAGGGTCACGCTGTGTACCACCTAATTGACCTATAAATATTTCCTGTGGTAAGGTACACTATTACCCTGTAATATAATACGTGGTACAATTTAAAAATTATAGGTCAATATTAAGGTCCCATACCGTGCCGTTAGTTAACATAGAAAAGTGTCTTCGTATTTCCTTGTTTTAATGCACTATTTAAAATATACATAGTGTACCCCCTAATTGACCTATAATTATTTCCTGTGGTAGGGTACATTATTACCCTGTAATATAATACCTATTCCAATTTAAATATTATGGGTCAATATTAAGGTCAGATATTGCGCCTTGCGTTAGTTAACCATTGAAAGATGTCTTTGAATTTTTAAAGCATTTTAGAACGCTTATTTCTTCATTTTAAGCATCTCAGAACACTCTATTTCGCATAGGCATACATAGTAAAATTTAGGGTCACGCTGTGTACCCCCTAAATGACCTATAATTATATCCTGTGGTAGGGTACACTATTACCCTGTAATATAATACGTGGTCCAATTTAAAAATTATAGGTCAATATTAAGGTCCGATACCGTGCCGTTAGTTTACATAGAAAAATGTCTTTGAATTTTTAAAGCATTTTAGAACGCTTATTTCCTCATTTTAAGCTTCTCAGAACAATTTATTTCGCATAGGCATACATAGTAAACTTTAGGGTCACGCTGTGTACCCCCTAATTGACCTATAATTATTTCCTTTGGTTTGGGTACACTATTACCCTGTAATATAATACCTGGTTCAATTTAAAAATTATAGGTCAATAATAAGGTCCGATACCGTGCCGTTAGTTAACATAGAAAAATGTCTTTGAATTTTTAAAGCATTTTAGAACGCTTATTTCTTCATTTTAAGCTTCTCAGAGCACTCTATTTCGCATAGGCATACATAGTAAAATTTAGGGTCACGCTGTGTACCCCCTAAATGACCTATAATTATTTCCTGTGGTAGGGCACTCTATTACCCTGTAATATAATACGTGGTCCAATTTAAAAATTATAGGTCAATATTAAGTTCCGATACCGTGCCGTTAGTTAACATTGAAAAATGTCTTCGTATTTCCTTGTTTTAATGCACTATTTAAAATATACATAGTGTACCCCCTAATTGACCTATAATTATTTCCTGTGGTAGGGTTCACTATTACCCTGTAATACAATACCTGGTTCAATTTAAATATTATGGGTCAATATTAAGGTTTGATATTGCGCCTTGCGTTAGTTAACCATTGAAAGATGTCTTTGAATTTTTAAAGCATTTTAGAACGCTTATTTCTTCATTTTAAGCTTCTCAGAACACTCTATTTCGCATAGGCATACATAGTAAAATTTAGGGTCACGCTGTGTACCCCCTAAATGACCTATAATTATTTCCTGTGGTAGGGTACACTATTACCCTCTAATATAATACGTGGTCCAATTTAAAAATTATAGGTCAATATTAAGGTCCGATACCGTGCCGTTAGTTAACATAGAAAAATGTCTTTGAATTTTTAAAGCATTTTAGAACGCTTATTTCCTCATTTTAAGCTTCTCAGAACACTCTATTTCGCATAGGCATACATAGTAAATTTTAGGGTCACGCTGTGTACCACCTAATTAACCTATAATTATTTCCTGTTTTAAGGTACACTATTACCTTGTAATATAATACGTGGTACAATTTAAAAATTATAGGTCAATATTAAGGTCCGATACCGTGCCGTTAGTTAACATAGAAAAGTGTCTTCGTATTTCCTTGTTTTAATGCACTATTTAAAATATACATAGTGTACCCCCTAATTGACCTATAATTATTTCCTGTGGTAGGGTACACTATTACCCTGTAATATAATACCTGGTCCAATTTAAATATTATGGGTCAATATTAAGGTCTGATATTGCGCCTTGCGCTAGTTAAACATTGAAAGATGTCTTTGAATTTTTAAAGCATTTTAGAACGCTTATTTCTTCATTTTAAGCTTCTCAGAACACTCTATTTCGCATAAGCATACATAGTAAAATTTAGGGTCACGCTGTGTACCCCCTAAATGACCTATAATTATTTCCTGTGGTAGGGTACACTATTACCCTGTAATATAATACGTGGTCCAATTTAAAAATTATAGGTCAATATTAAGGACCGATACCGTGCCGTTAGTTAACATTGAAAAATGTCTTTGAATTTTTAAAGCATTTTAGAACGCTTATTTCCTCATTTTAAGCTTCTCAGAACACTTTATTTCGCATAGGCATACATAGTAAACTTTAGGGTCTCTCTGTGTACCCCCTAATTGACCTATAATTATTTCCTGTGATGGGTACACTATAACCCTGTAATATAATACGTGGTCCAATTTAAAAATTATAGGTCAATATTAAGGTCCGATACCGTGCCGTTAGTTAACATAGAAAAGTGTCTTCGTATTTCCTTGTTTTAATGCACTATTTATAATATACATAGTGTACCCCCTAATTGACCTATAATTATTTCCTGTGGTAGGGTACACTATTACCCTGTAATATAATACCTGGTCCAATTTAAATATTATGGGTCAATATTAAGGTCTGATATTGCGCCTTGCGTTAGTTAACCATTGAAAGATGTCTTTGAATTTTTAAAGCATTTTAGAACGCTTATTTCTTCATTTTAAGCTTCTCAGAACACTCTATTTCGCATAGGCATACATAGTAAATTTTAGGGTCACGCTGTGTACCACCTAATTGACCTATAATTATTTCCTGTGGTAAGGTACACTATTACCCTGTAATATAATACGTGGTACAATTTAAAAATTATAGGTCAATTTTAAGGTCCGATACCGTGCAGTTAGTTAACATAGAAAAGTGTCTTCGTATTTCCTTGTTTTAATGCACTATTTAAAATATACATAGTGTACCCCCTAATTGACCTATAATTATTTCCTGTGGTAGGGTACACTATTACCCTGTAATATAATACCTGGTCCAATTTAAATATTATGGGTCAATATTAAGGTCTGATATTGCGCCTTGCGCTAGTTAAACATTGAAAGATGTCTTTGAATTTTTAAAGCATTTTAGAACGCTTATTTCTTTATTTTAAGCTTCTCAGAACACTCTATTTCGCATAAGCATACATAGTAAAATTTAGGGTCACGCTGTGTACCCCCTAAATGACCTATAATTATTTCCTGTGGTAGGGTACACTATTACCCTGTAATATAATACGTGGTCCAATTTAAAAATTATAGGTCAATATTAAGGTCCGATACCGTGCCGTTAGTTAACATAGAAAAATGTCTTTGAATTTTTAAAGCATTTTAGAACGCTTATTTCCTCATTTTAAGCTTCTCAGAACACTCTATTTCGCATAGGCATACATAGTAAATTTTAGGGTCACGCTGTGTACCACCTAATTAACCTATAATTATTTCCTGTTTTAAGGTAAACTATTACCTTGTAATATAATACGTGGTACAATTTAAAAATTATAGGTCAATATTAAGGTCCGATACCGTGCCGTTAGTTAACATAGAAAAGTGTCTTCGTATTTCCTTGTTTTAATGCACTATTTAAAATATACATAGTGTACCCCCTAATTGACCTATAATTATTTCCTGTGGTAGGGTACACTATTACCCTGTAATATAATACCTGGTCCAATTTAAATATTATGGGTCAATATTAAGGTCTGATATTGCGCCTTGCGCTAGTTAAACATTGAAAGATGTCTTTGAATTTTTAAAGCATTTTAGAACGCTTATTTCTTCATTTTAAGCTTCTCAGAACACTCTATTTCGCATAAGCATACATAGTAAAATTTAGGGTCACGCTGTGTACCCCCTAAATGACCTATAATTATTTCCTGTGGTAGGGTACACTATTACCCTGTAATATAATACGTGGTCCAATTTAAAAATTATAGGTCAATATTAAGGACCGATACCGTGCCGTTAGTTAACATTGAAAAATGTCTTTGAATTTTTAAAGCATTTTAGAACGCTTATTTCCTCATTTTAAGCTTCTCAGAACACTTTATTTCGCATAGGCATACATAGTAAACTTTAGGGTCTCTCTGTGTACCCCCTAATTGACCTATAATTATTTCCTGTGATGGGTACACTATAACCCTGTAATATAATACGTGGTCCAATTTAAAAATTATAGGTCAATATTAAGGTCCGATACCGTGCCGTTAGTTAACATAGAAAAGTGTCTTCGTATTTCCTTGTTTTAATGCACTATTTAAAATATACATAGTGTACCCCCTAATTGACCTATAATTATTTCCTGTGGTAGGGTACACTATTACCCTGTAATATAATACCTGGTCCAATTTAAATATTATGGGTCAATATTAAGGTCTGATATTGCGCCTTGCGTTAGTTAACCATTGAAAGATGTCTTTGAATTTTTAAAGCATTTTAGAACGCTTATTTCTTCATTTTAAGCTTCTCAGAACACTCTATTTCGCATAGGCATACATAGTAAATTTTAGGGTCACGCTGTGTACCACCTAATTGACCTATAATTATTTCCTGTGGTAAGGTACACTATTACCCTGTAATATAATACGTGGTACAATTTAAAAATTATAGGTCAATTTTAAGGTCCGATACCGTGCAGTTAGTTAACATAGAAAAGTGTCTTCGTATTTCCTTGTTTTAATGCACTATTTAAAATATACATAGTGTACCCCCTAATTGACCTATAATTATTTCCTGTGGAAGGGTACACTATTACCCTGTAATATAATACCTATTCCAATTTAAATATTTTGGGTCAATATTAAGGTCTGATATTGCTCCTTGCGTTAGTTAACCATTGAAAGATGTCTTTGAATTTTTAAAGCATTTTAGAACGCTTATTTCTTCATTTTAAGCATCTCAGAACACTCTATTTCGCATAGGCATACATAGTAAAATTTAGGGTCACGCTGTGTACCCCCTAAATGACCTATAATTATATCCTGTGGTAGGGTACACTATTACCCTGTAATATAATACGTGGTCCAATTTAAAAATTATAGGTCAATATTAAGGTCCGATACCGTGCCGTTAGTTAACATAGAAAAATGTCTTTGAATTTTTAAAGCATTTTAGAACGCTTATTTCCTCATTTTAAGCTTCTCAGAACACTTTATTTCGCATAGGCATACATAGTAAACTTTAGGGTCAAGCTGTGTACCCCCTAATTGACCTATAATTATTTCCTTTGGTGGGGTACACTATTACCCTGTAATATAATACCTGGTCCAATTTAAATATTATGGGTCAATATTAAGGTCTGATATTGCGCCTTGCGTTAGTTAACCATTGAAAGATGTCTTTGAATTTTTAAAGCATTTTAGAACGCTTATTTCTTCATTTTAAGCTTCTCAGAGCACTCTATTTCGCATAGGCATACATAGTAAAATTTAGGGTCACGCTGTATACCCCCTAAATGACCTATAATTATTTCCTGTGGTAGGGTACACTATAACCCTGTAATATATTACGTGGTCCAATTTAAAAATTATAGGTCAATATTAAGGTCCGATACCGTGCCGTTAGTTAACATAGAAAAGTGTCTTCGTATTTCCTTGTTTTAATGCACTATTTAAAATATACATAGTGTACCCCCTAATTGACCTATAATTATTTCCTGTGGTAGGGTACACTATTACCCTGTAATATAATACCTGGTCCAATTTAAATATTATGGGTCAATATTAAGGTCTGATATTGCGCCTTGCGTTAGTTAACCATTGAAAGATGTCTTTGAATTTTTAAAGCATTTTAGAACGCTTATTTCTTCATTTTAAGCTTCTCAGAACACTCTATTTCGCATAGGCATACATAGTAAAATTTAGGGTCACGCTGCGTACCCCCTAAATGACCTATAATTATTTCCTGTGGTAGGGTACACTATTACCCTCTAATATAATACTTGGTCCAATTTAAAAATTATAGGTCAATATTAAGGTCCGATACCGTGCCGTTAGTTAACATAGAAAAATGTCTTTGAATTTTTAAAGCATTTTAGAACGCTTATTTCCTCATTTTAAGCTTCTCAGAACACTCTATTTCGCATAGGCATACATAGTAAATTTTAGGGTCACGCTGTGTACCACCTAATTGCCCTATAATTATTTCCTGTGGTAAGGTACACTATTACCTTGTAATATAATACGTGGTACAATTTAAAAATTATAGGTCAATATTAAGGTCCGATACCGTGCCGTTAGTTAACATAGAAAAGTGTCTTCGTATTTCCTTGTTTTAATGCACTATTTAAAATATACATAGTGTACCCCCTAATTGACCTATAATTATTTCCTGTGGTAGGGTACACTATTACCCTGTAATATAATACCTGGTCCAATTTAAATATTATGGGTCAATATTAAGGTCTGATATTGCGCCTTGCGCTAGTTAACCATTGAAAGATGTCTTTGAATTTTTAAAGCATTTTAGAACGCTTATTTCTTCATTTTAAGCTTCTCAGAACACTCTATTTCGCATAAGTATACATAGTAAAATTTAGGGTCACGCTGTGTACCCCCTAAATGACCTATAATTATTTCCTGTGGTAGGGTACACTATTACCCTGTAATATAATACGTGGTCCAATTTAAAAATTATAGGTCAATATTAAGGACCGATACCGTGCCGTTAGTTAACATTGAAAAATGTCTTTGAATTTTTAAAGCATTTTAGAACGCTTATTTCCTCATTTTAAGCTTCTCAGAACACTTTATTTCGCATAGGCATACATAGTAAACTTTAGGGTCTCTCTGTGTACCCCCTAATTGACCTATAATTATTTCCTGTGATGGGTACACTATAACCCTGTAATATAATACGTGGTCCAATTTAAAAATTATAGGTCAATATTAAGGTCCGATACCGTGTCGTTAGTTAACATAGAAAAGTGTCTTCGTATTTCCTTGTTTTAATGCACTATTTAAAATATACATAGTGTACCCCCTAATTGACCTATAATTATTTCCTGTGGTAGGGTACACTATTACCCTGTAATATAATACCTGGTCCAATTTAAATATTATGGGTCAATATTAAGGTCTGATATTGCGCCTTGCGTTAGTTAACCATTGAAAGATGTCTTTGAATTTTTAAAGCATTTTAGAACGCTTATTTCTTCATTTTAAGCTTCTCAGAACACTCTATTTCGCATAGGCATACATAGTAAATTTTAGGGTCACGCTGTGTACCCCCTAATTGACCTATAATTATTTCCTGTGGTAGGGTACACTATTACCCTGTAATACAATACCTGGTCCAATTTAAATATTATGGGTCAATATTAAGGTCTGATATTGCGCCTTGCGTTAGTTAACCATTGAAAGATGTCTTTGAATTTTTAAAGCATTTTAGAACGCTTATTTCTTCATTTTAAGCTTCCCAGAGCACTCTATTTCGCATAGGCATACATAGTAAAATTTAGGGTCACGCTGTGTACCCCCTAAATGACCTATAATTATTTCCTGTATTAGGGTACACTATAACCCTGTAATATATTACGTGGTCCAATTTAAAAATTATAGGTCAATATTAAGGTCCGATACCGTGCCGTTAGTTAACATAGAAAAGTGTCTTCGTATTTCCTTGTTTTAATGCACTATTTAAAATATACATAGTGTACCCCCTAATTGACCTATAATTATTTCCTGTGGTAGGGTACACTATTACCCTGTAATATAATACCTGGTCCAATTTAAATATTATGGGTCAATATTAAGGTCTGATATTGCGCCTTGCGTTAGTTAACCATTGAAAGATGTCTTTGAATTTTTAAAGCATTTTAGAACGCTTATTTCTTCATTTTAAGCTTCTCAGAACACTCTATTTCGCATAGGCATACATAGTAAATTTTAGGGTCACGCTGTGTACCCCCTAATTGACCTATAATTATTTCCTGTGGTAGGGTACACTATTACCCTGTAATACAATACCTGGTTCAATTTAAATATTATGGGTCAATATTAAGGTTTGATATTGCGCCTTGCGTTAGTTAACCATTGAAAGATGTCTTTGAATTTTTAAAGCATTTTAGAACGCTTATTTCTTCATTTTAAGCATCTCAGAACACTCTATTTCGCATAGGCATACATAGTAAAATTTAGGGTCACGCTGTGTACCCCCTAAATGACCTATAATTATATCCTGTGGTAGGGTACACTATTACCCTGTAATATAATACGTGGTCCAATTTAAAAATTATAGGTCAATATTAAGGTCCGATACCGTGCCGTTAGTTAACATAGAAAAATGTCTTTGAATTTTTAAAGCATTTTAGAACGCTTATTTCCTCATTTTAAGCTTCTCAGAACACTTTATTTCGCATAGGCATACATAGTAAACTTTAGGGTCACGCTGTGTACCCCCTAATTGACCTATAATTATTTCCTTTGGTGGGGTACACTATTACCCTGTAATATAATACCTGGTCCAATTTAAATATTATGGGTCAATATTAAGGTCTGATATTGCGCCTTGCGTTAGTTAACCATTGAAAGATGTCTTTGAATTTTTAAAGCATTTTAGAACGCTTATTTCTTCATTTTAAGCTTCTCAGAGCACTCTATTTCGCATAGGCATACATAGTAAAATTTAGGGTCACGCTGTGTACCCCCTAAATGACCTATAAATTATTTCCTGTATTAGGGTACACTATAACCCTGTAATATATTACGTGGTCCAATTTAAAAATTATAGGTCAATATTAAGGTCCGATACCGTGCCGTTAGTTAACATAGAAAAGTGTCTTCGTATTTCCTTGTTTTAATGCACTATTTAAAATATACATAGTGTACCCCCTAATTGACCTATAATTATTTCCTGTGGTAGGGTACACTATTACCCTGTAATATAATACCTGGTCCAATTTAAATATTATGGGTCAATATTAAGGTCTGATATTGCGCCTTGCGTTAGTTAACCATTGAAAGATGTCTTTGAATTTTTAAACATTTTAGAACGCTTATTTCTTCATTTTAAGCTTCTCAGAACACTCTATTTCGCATAGGCATACATAGTAAATTTTAGGGTCACGCTGTGTACCCCCTAATTGACCTATAATTATTTCCTGTGGTAGGGTACACTATTACCCTGTAATACAATACCTGGTTCAATTTAAATATTATGGGTCAATATTAAGGTTTGATATTGCGCCTTGCGTTAGTTAACCATTGAAAGATGTCTTTGAATTTTTAAAGCATTTTAGAACGCTTATTTCTTCATTTTAAGCTTCTCAGAACACTCTATTTCGCATAGGCATACATAGTAAAATTTAGGTTCACGCTGTGTACCCCCTAAATGACCTATAATTATTTCCTGTGGTAGGGTACACTATTACCCTCTAATATAATACGTGGTCCAATTTAAAAATTATAGGTCAATATTAAGGTCCGATACCGTGCCGTTAGTTAACATAGAAAAATGTCTTTGAATTTTTAAAGCATTTTAGAACGCTTATTTCCTCATTTTAAGTTTCTCAGAACACTTTATTTCGCATAGGCATACATAGTAAATTTTAGGGTCACGCTGTGTACCACCTAATTGACCTATAATTATTTCCTGTGGTAAGGTACACTATTACCTTGTAATATAATAAGTGGTACAATTTAAAAATTATAGGTCAATATTAAGGTCCGATACCGTGCCGTTAGTTAACATAGAAAAGTGTCTTCGTATTTCCTTGTTTTAATGCACTATTTAAAATATACATAGTGTACCCCCTAATTGACCTATAATTCTTTCCTGTGGTAGGGTACACTATTACCCTGTAATATAATACCTGGTCCAATTTAAATATTATGGGTCAATATTAAGGTCTGATATTGCGCCTTGCGCTAGTTAACCATTGAAAGATGTCTTTGAATTTTTAAAGCATTTTAGAACGCTTATTTCTTCATTTTAAGCTTCTCAGAACACTCTATTTCGCATAAGCATACATAGTAAAATTTAGGGTCACGCTGTGTACCCCCTAAATGACCTATAATTATTTCCTGTGGTAGGGTACACTATTACCCTGTAATATAATACGTGGTCCAATTTAAAAATTATAGGTCAATATTAAGGACCGATACCGTGCCGTTAGTTAACATTGAAAAATGTCTTTGAATTTTTAAAGCATTTTAGAACGCTTATTTCCTCATTTTAAGCTTCTCAGAACACTTTATTTCGCATAGGCATACATAGTAAACTTTAGGGTCTCTCTGTGTACCCCCTAATTGACCTATAATTATTTCCTGTGATGGGTACACTATAACCCTGTAATATAATACGTGGTCCAATTTAAAAATTATAGGTCAATATTAAGGTCCGATACCGTGCCGTTAGTTAACATAGAAAAGTGTCTTCGTATTTCCTTGTTTTAATGCACTATTTAAAATATACATAGTGTACCCCCTAATTGACCTATAATTATTTCCTGTGGTAGGGTACACTATTACCCTGTAATATAATACCTATTCCAATTTAAATATTATGGGTCAATATTAAGGTCTGATATTGCGCCTTGCGTTAGTTAACCATTGAAAGATGTCTTTGAATTTTTAAAGCATTTTAGAACGCTTATTTCTTCATTTTAAGCATCTCAGAACACTCTATTTCGCATAGGCATACATAGTAAAATTTAGGGTCACGCTGTGTACCCCCTAAATGACCTATAATTATATCCTGTGGTAGGGTACACTATTACCCTGTAATATAATACGTGGTCCAATTTAAAAATTATAGGTCAATATTAAGGTCCGATACCGTGCCGTTAGTTAACATAGAAAAATGTCTTTGAATTTTTAAAGCATTTTAGAACGCTTATTTCCTCATTTTAAGCTTCTCAGAACACTTTATTTCGCATAGGCATACATAGTAAACTTTAGGGTCACGCTGTGTACCCCCTAATTGACCTATAATTATTTCCTTTGGTGGGGTACACTATTACCCTGTAATATAATACCTGGTCCAATTTAAATATTATGGGTCAATATTAAGGTCTGATATTGCGCCTTGCGTTAGTTAACCATTGAAAGATGTCTTTGAATTTTTAAAGCATTTTAGAACGCTTATTTCTTCATTTTAAGCTTCTCAGAGCACTCTATTTCGCATAGGCATACATAGTAAAATTTAGGGTCACGCTGTGTACCCCCTAAATGACCTATAATTATTTCCTGTATTAGGGTACACTATAACCCTGTAATATATTACGTGGTCCAATTTAAAAATTATAGGTCAATATTAAGGTCCGATACCGTGCCGTTAGTTAACATAGAAAAGTGTCTTCGTATTTCCTTGTTTTAATGCACTATTTAAAATATACATAGTGTACCCCCTAATTGACCTATAATTATTTCCTGTGGTAGGGTACACTATTACCCTGTAATATAATACCTGGTCCAATTTAAATATTATGGGTCAATATTAAGGTCTGATATTGCGCCTTGCGTTAGTTAACCATTGAAAGATGTCTTTGAATTTTTAAAGCATTTTAGAACGCTTATTTCTTCATTTTAAGCTTCTCAGAACACTCTATTTCGCATAAGTATACATAGTAAAATTTAGGGTCACGCTGTGTACCCCCTAAATGACCTATAATTATTTCCTGTGGTAGGGTACACTATTACCCTGTAATATAATACGTGGTCCAATTTAAAAATTATAGGTCAATATTAAGGACCGATACCGTGCCGTTAGTTAACATTGAAAAATGTCTTTGAATTTTTAAAGCATTTTAGAACGCTTATTTCTTCATTTTAAGCTTCTCAGAACACTCTATTTCGCATAAGTATACATAGTAAACTTTAGGGTCTCTCTGTGTACCCCCTAATTGACCTATAATTATTTCCTGTGATGGGTACACTATAACCCTGTAATATAATACGTGGTCCAATTTAAAAATTATAGGTCAATATTAAGGTCCGATACCGTGCCGTTAGTTAACATAGAAAAGTGTCTTCGTATTTCCTTGTTTTAATGCACTATTTAAAATATACATAGTGTACCCCCTAATTGACCTATAATTATTTCCTGTGGTAGGGTACACTATTACCCTGTAATATAATACCTATTCCAATTTAAATATTATGGGTCAATATTAAGGTCTGATATTGCGCCTTGCGTTAGTTAACCATTGAAAGATGTCTTTGAATTTTTAAAGCATTTTAGAACGCTTATTTCTTCATTTTAAGCATCTCAGAACACTCTATTTCGCATAGGCATACATAGTAAAATTTAGGGTCACGCTGTGTACCCCCTAAATGACCTATAATTATATCCTGTGGTAGGGTACACTATTACCCTGTAATATAATACGTGGTCCAATTTAAAAATTATAGGTCAATATTAAGGTCCGATACCGTGCCGTTAGTTAACATAGAAAAATGTCTTTGAATTTTTAAAGCATTTTAGAACGCTTATTTCCTCATTTTAAGCTTCTCAGAACACTTTATTTCGCATAGGCATACATAGTAAACTTTAGGGTCACGCTGTGTACCCCCTAATTGACCTATAATTATTTCCTTTGGTGGGGTACACTATTACCCTGTAATATAATACCTGGTCCAATTTAAATATTATGGGTCAATATTAAGGTCTGATATTGCGCCTTGCGTTAGTTAACCATTGAAAGATGTCTTTGAATTTTTAAAGCATTTTAGAACGCTTATTTCTTCATTTTAAGCTTCTCAGAGCACTCTATTTCGCATAGGCATACATAGTAAAATTTAGGGTCACGCTGTGTACCCCCTAAATGACCTATAATTATTTCCTGTATTAGGGTACACTATAACCCTGTAATATATTACGTGGTCCAATTTAAAAATTATAGGTCAATATTAAGGTCCGATACCGTGCCGTTAGTTAACATAGAAAAGTGTCTTCGTATTTCCTTGTTTTAATGCACTATTTAAAATATACATAGTGTACCCCCTAATTGACCTATAATTATTTCCTGTGGTAGGGTACACTATTACCCTGTAATATAATACCTTGTCCAATTTAAATATTATGGGTCAATATTAAGGTCTGATATTGCGCCTTGCGTTAGTTAACCATTGAAAGATGTCTTTGAATTTTTAAAGCATTTTAGAACGCTTATTTCTTCATTTTAAGCTTCTCAGAACACTCTATTTCGCATAAGTATACATAGTAAAATTTAGGGTCACGCTGTGTACCCCCTAAATGACCTATAATTATTTCCTGTGGTAGGGTACACTATTACCCTGTAATATAATACGTGGTCCAATTTAAAAATTATAGGTCAATATTAAGGACCGATACCGTGCCGTTAGTTAACATTGAAAAATGTCTTTGAATTTTTAAAGCATTTTAGAACGCTTATTTCTTCATTTTAAGCTTCTCAGAACACTCTATTTCGCATAAGTATACATAGTAAACTTTAGGGTCTCTCTGTGTACCCCCTAATTGACCTATAATTATTTCCTG
Organism: Parasteatoda tepidariorum; assembly: GCF_982258835.1. Classification (NCBI taxonomy): domain Eukaryota; kingdom Metazoa; phylum Arthropoda; class Arachnida; order Araneae; family Theridiidae; genus Parasteatoda; species Parasteatoda tepidariorum. The sequence continues at coordinate 5,460 of NW_028257557.1, read as the reverse complement.
TGATGGGTACACTATAACCCTGTAATATAATACGTGGTCCAATTTAAAAATTATAGGTCAATATTAAGGTCCGATACCGTGCCGTTAGTTAACATAGAAAAGTGTCTTCGTATTTCCTTGTTTTAATGCACTATTTAAAATATACATAGTGTACCCCCTAATTGACCTATAATTATTTCCTGTGGTAGGGTACACTATTACCCTGTAATATAATACCTGGTCCAATTTAAATATTATGGGTCAATATTAAGGTCTGATATTGCGCCTTGCGTTAGTTAACCATTGAAAGATGTCTTTGAATTTTTAAAGCATTTTAGAACGCTTATTTCTTCATTTTAAGCTTCTCAGAACACTCTATTTCGCATAGGCATACATAGTAAATTTTAGGGTCACGCTGTGTACCACCTAATTGACCTATAATTATTTCCTGTGGTAAGGTACACTATTACCCTGTAATATAATACGTGGTACAATTTAAAAATTATAGGTCAATTTTAAGGTCCGATACCGTGCAGTTAGTTAACATAGAAAAGTGTCTTCGTATTTCCTTGTTTTAATGCACTATTTAAAATATACATAGTGTACCCCCTAATTGACCTATAATTATTTCCTGTGGTAGGGTACACTATTACCCTGTAATATAATACCTGGTCCAATTTAAATATTATGGGTCAATATTAAGGTCTGATATTGCGCCTTGCGCTAGTTAACCATTGAAAGATGTCTTTGAATTTTTAAAGCATTTTAGAACGCTTATTTCTTTATTTTAAGCTTCTCAGAACACTCTATTTCGCATAAGCATACATAGTAAAATTTAGGGTCACGCTGTGTACCCCCTAAATGACCTATAATTATTTCCTGTGGTAGGGTACACTATTACCCTGTAATATAATACGTGGTCCAATTTAAAAATTATAGGTCAATATTAAGGTCCGATACCGTGCCGTTAGTTAACATTGAAAAATGTCTTTGAATTTTTAAAGCATTTTAGAACGCTTATTTCCTCATTTTAAGCTTCTCAGAACACTTTATTTCGCATATACATACATAGTAAACTTTAGGGTCTCTCTGTGTACCCCCTAATTGACCTATAATTATTTCCTGTGGTAGGGTACACTATAACCCTGTAATATAATACGTGGTCCAATTTAAAAATTATAGGTCAATATTAAGTTCCGATACCGTGACGTTAGTTAACATAGAAAAGTGTCTTCGTATTTCCTTGTTTTAATGCACTATTTAAAATATACATAGTGTACCCCCTAATTGACCTATAATTATTTCCTGTGGTAGGGTACACTATTACCCTGTAATATAATACCTATTCCAATTTAAATATTATGGGTCAATATTAAGGTCTGATATTGCGCCTTGCGTTTTAGAACGCTTATTTCTTCATTTTAAGCATCTCAGAACACTCTATTTCGCATAGGCATACATAGTAAAATTTAGGGTCACGCTGTGTACCCCCTAAATGACCTATAATTATATCCTGTGGTAGGGTACACTATTACCCTGTAATATAATACGTGGTCCAATTTAAAAATTATAGGTCAATATTAAGGTCCGATACCGTGCCGTTAGTTAGTACATAGAAAAATGTCTTTGAATTTTTAAAGCATTTTAGAACGCTTATTTCCTCATTTTAAGCTTCTCAGAACACTTTATTTCGCATAGGCATACATAGTAAACTTTAGGGTCACGCTGTGTACCCCCTAATTGACCTATAATTATTTCCTTTGGTGGGGTACACTATTACCCTGTAATATAATACCTGGTCCAATTTAAATATTATGGGTCAATATTAAGGTCTGATATTGCGCCTTGCGTTAGTTAACCATTGAAAGATGTCTTTGAATTTTTAAAGCATTTTAGAACGCTTATTTCTTCAATTTAAGCTTCTCAGAGCACTCTATTTCGCATAGGCATACATAGTAAAATTTAGGGTCACGCTGTGTACCCCCTAAATGACCTATAATTATTTCCTGTGGTAGGGTACACTATAACCCTGTAATATATTACGTGGTCCAATTTAAAAATTATAGGTCAATATTAAGGTCCGATACCGTGCCGTTAGTTAACATAGAAAAGTGTCTTCGTATTTCCTTGTTTTAATGTACTATTTAAAATATACATAGTGTACCCCCTAATTGACCTATAATTATTTCCTGTGGTAGGGTACACTATTACCCTGTAATATAATACCTGGTCCAATTTAAATATTATGGGTCAATATTAAGGTCTGATATTGCGCCTTGCGTTAGTTAACCATTGAAAGATGTCTTTGAATTTTTAAAGCATTTTAGAACGCTTATTTCTTCATTTTAAGCATCTCAGAACACTCTATTTCGCATAGGCATACATAGTAAAGTTTAGGGTCACGCTGTGTACCCCCTAAATGACCTATAATTATTTCCTGTGGTAGGGTACACTATTTCCCTGTAATATAATACGTGGTCCAATTTAAAAATTATAGGTCAATAATAAGATCCGATACCGTGCCGTTAGTTAACATAGAAAAATGTCTTTGAATTTTTAAAGCATTTTAGAACGCTTATTTCCTCATTTTAAGCTTCTCAGAACACTTTATTTCGCAACGGCATACATAGTAAACTTTAGGGTCACTCTGTGTACCCCCTAATTGACCTATAATTATTTCCTGTGGTAGGGTACACTATAACCCTGTAATATAATACGTGGTCCAATTTAAAAATTATAGGTCAATATTAAGGTCCGATACCGTGCCGTTAGTTAACATAGAAAAGTGTCTTCGTATTTTCTTGTTTTAATGCACTATTTAAAACATACATAGTGTACCCCCTAATTGACCTATAATTATTTCCTGTTGTAGGGTACACAATTACCCTGTAATATAATACCTGGTCCAATTGAAATATTATGGTTCCATATTAAGGTCTGATATCGCGCTTTGCGTTAGTTAACCATTGAAAGATGTCTTTGAATTTTTAAAGCATTTTAGAACGCTTATTTCTTCATTTTAAGCTTCTCAGAACACTCTATTTCGCATAGGCATACATAGTAAATTTTAGGGTCACGCTGTGTACCACCTAATTGACCTATAATTATTTCCTGTGGTAAGGTACACTATTACCCTGTAATATAATACGTGGTACAATTTAAAAATTATAGGTCAATATTAAGGTCCGATACCGTGCCGTTAGTTAACATAGAAAAGTGTTTTCGTATTTCCTTGTTTTAATGCACTATTTAAAATATACATAGTGTACCCCCTAATTGACCTATAATTATTTCCTGTGGTAGGGTACACTATTACCCTGTAATATAATACCTGGTCCAATTTAAATATTATGGGTCAATATTAAGGTCTGATATTGCGCCTTGCGTTAGTTAACCATTGAAAGATGTCTTTGAATTTTTAAAGCATTTTAGAACGCTTATTTCTTCATTTTAAGCATCTCAGAACACTCTATTTCGCATAGGCATACATAGTAAAGTTTAGGGTCACGCTGTGTACCCCCTAAATGACCTATAATTATTTCCTGTGGTAGGGTACACTATTTCCCTGTAATATAATACGTGGTCCAATTTAAAAATTATAGGTCAATAATAAGATCCGATACCGTGCCGTTAGTTAACATAGAAAAATGTCTTTGAATTTTTAAAGCATTTTAGAACGCTTATTTCCTCATTTTAAGCTTCTCAGAACACTTTATTTCGCAACGGCATACATAGTAAACTTTAGGGTCACTCTGTGTACCCCCTAATTGACCTATAATTATTTCCTGTGGTAGGGTACACTATAACCCTGTAATATAATACGTGGTCCAATTTAAAAATTATAGGTCAATATTAAGGTCCGATACCGTGCCGTTAGTTAACATAGAAAAGTGTCTTCGTATTTTCTTGTTTTAATGCACTATTTAAAACATACATAGTGTACCCCCTAATTGACCTATAATTATTTCCTGTTGTAGGGTACACAATTACCCTGTAATATAATACCTGGTCCAATTGAAATATTATGGTTCCATATTAAGGTCTGATATCGCGCTTTGCGTTAGTTAACCATTGAAAGATGTCTTTGAATTTTTAAAGCATTTTAGAACGCTTATTTCTTCATTTTAAGCTTCTCAGAACACTCTATTTCGCATAGGCATACATAGTAAATTTTAGGGTCACGCTGTGTACCACCTAATTGACCTATAATTATTTCCTGTGGTAAGGTACACTATTACCCTGTAATATAATACGTGGTACAATTTAAAAATTATAGGTCAATATTAAGGTCCGATACCGTGCCGTTAGTTAACATAGAAAAGTGTCTTCGTATTTCCTTGTTTTAATGCACTATTTAAAATATACATAGTGTACCCCCTAAATGACCTATAATTATTTCCTGTGGTAGGGTACACTATTACCCTGTAATATAATAGGTGGTCCAATTTAAAAATTATAGGTCAATATTAAGGTCCGATACCGTGCCGTTAGTTAACATAGAAAAATGTCTTTGAATTTTTAAAGCATTTTAGAACGCTTATTTCTTCATTTTAAGCATCTCAGAACACTCTATTTCGCATAGGCATATATAGTAAACTTTAGGGTCACTCTGTGTACCCCCTAATTGACCTATAATTATTTCCTGTGGTAGGGTACACTATAACCCTGTAATATAATACGTGGTCCAATTTAAAAATTATAGGTCAATATTAAGGACCGATACCGTGCCGTTAGTTAACATAGAAAAGTGTCTTCGTATTTCCTTGTTTTAATGCATTATTTAAAATATACATAGTGTACCCCCTAATTGACCTATAATTATTTCCTGGGGTAGGGTACACTATTACCCTGTAATATAATACCTGGTCCAATTTAAATATTATGGGTCAATATTAAGGTCTGATATTGCGCCTTGCGTTAGTTAACCATTGCAAGATGTCTTTGAATTTTTAAGGCATTTTAGAACGCTTATTTCTTCATTTTAAGCATCTCAGAACACTCTATTTCGCATAGGCATACATAGTAAAATTTAGGGTCACGCTGTGTACCCCCTAAATGACCTATAATTATTTCCTGTGGTAGGGTACACTATTACCCTATAATATAATACGTGGTCCAATTTAAAAATTATAGGTCAATATTAAGGTCCGATACCGTGCCGTTAGTTAACATAGAAAAATGTCTTTGAATTTTTAAAGCATTTTAGAACGCTTATTTCCTCATTTTAAGCTTCTCAGAACACTTTTTTTCGCATAGGCATACATAGTAAACTTTAGGGTCACGCTGTGTACCCCCTAATTGACCTATAATTATTTCCTTTGGTAGGGTACACTATTACCCTGTAATATAATACCTGGTCCAATTTAAATTTTATGGGTCAATATTAAGGTCTGATATTGCGCCTTGCGTTAGTTAACCATTGAAAGATGTCTTTGAATTTTTAAAGCATTTTAGAACGCTTATTTCTTCATTTTAAGCATC
>NW_028257556.1:0-30763 GCF_982258835.1 Parasteatoda tepidariorum | reverse complement strand
TTAAAGCATTTTAGAACCCTTATTTCTTCATTTTAAGCTTCTCAGAACACTTTATTTCGCATAGGCATACATAGTAAAATTTAGGGTCACGCTGTGTACCCCCTAAATGACCTATAATTATTTCCTGTGGTAGGGCACACTATTACCCTGTAATATAATACGTGGTCCAATTTAAAAATTATAGGTCAATATTAAGGTCCGATACCGTGCCGTTAGTTAGCATAGAAAAATGTCTTTGAATTTTTAAAGCATTTTAGAAAGCTTATTTCCTCATTTTAAGCTTCTCAGAACACTTCATTTCGCATAGGCATACATAGAAAACTTTAGGGTCACTCTGCGTACCCCCTAATTGACCTATAATTATTTCCTGTGGTAGGGTACACTATAACCCTGTAATATAATACGTGGTCCAATTTAAAAATTATAGGTCAATATTAAGGTCCGATACCGTGCCGTTAGTTAACATAGAAAAGCGTCTTCGTATTTTCTTGTTTTAATGCACTATTTAAAACATACATAGTGTACCCCCTAATTGACCTATAATTATTTCCTGTTGTAGGGTACACTATTACCCTGTAATATAATACCTGGTCCAATTGAAATATTATGGTTCCATATTAAGGTCTGATATCGCGCCTTGCGTTAGTTAACCATTGAAAGATGTCTTTGAATTTTTAAAGCATTTTAGAACGCTTATTTCTTCATTTTAAGCTTCTCAGAACACTCTATTTCGCATAGGCATACATAGTAAATTTTAGGGTCATGCTGTGTACCACCTAATTGACCTATAATTATTTCCTGTGGTAAGGTACACTATTACCCTGTAATATAATACGTGGTACAATTTAAAAATTATAGGTCAATATTAAGGTCCGATACCGTGCCGTTAGTTAACATAGAAAAGTGTCTTCGTATTTCCTTGTTTTAATGCACTATTTAAAATATACATAGTGTACCCCCTAATTGACCTATAATTATTTCCTGTGGTAGGGTGCACTATTACCCTGTAATATAATACCTGGTCCAATTTAAATATTATGGGTCAATATTAAGGTCTGATATTGCGCCTTGCGCTAGTTAACCATTGAAAGATGTCTTTGAATTTTTAAAGCATTTTAGAACGCTTATTTCTTCATTTTAAGCTTCTCAGAACACTTTATTTCGCATAGGCATACATAGTAAAATTTAGGGTCACGCTGTGTACCCCCTAAATGACCTATAATTATTTCCTGTGGTAGGGCACACTATTACCCTGTAATATAATACGTGGTCCAATTTAAAAATTATAGGTCAATATTAAGGTCCGATACCGTGCCGTTAGTTAACATAGAAAAATGTCTTTGAATTTTTAAAGCATTTTAGAACGCTTATTTCCTCATTTTAAGCTTCTCAGAACACTTTATTTCGCATAGGCATACATAGTAAACTTTAGGGTCACTCTGTGTACCCCCTAATTGACCTATAATTATTTCCTGTGGTAGGGTACACTATAACCCTGTAATATAATACGTGGTCCAGTTTAAAAATTATAGGTCAATATTAAGGTCCGATACCGTGCCGTTAGTTAACATAGAAAAGTGTCTTCGTATTTCCTTGTTTTAATGCACTATTTAAAATATACATAGTGTGTCCCCTAATTGACCTATAATTATTTCCTGTGGTAGGGTACACTATTACCCTGTAATATAATACCTGGTCCAATTTAAATATTATGGGTCAATATTAAGGTCCGATATTGCGCCTTGCGTTAGTTAACCATTGAAAGATGTCTTTGAATTTTTAAAGCATTTTAGAACGCTTATTTCTTCATTTTAAGCATCTCAGAACACTCTATTTCGCATAGGCATACATAGTAAACTTTAGGGTCACTCTGTGTACCCCCTAATTGACCTATAATTATTTCCTGTGGTAGGGTACACTATAACCCTGTAATATAATACGTGGTCAAATTTAAAAATTATAGGTCAATATTAAGGTCCGATACCGTGCCGTTAGTTAACATAGAAAAGTGTCTTCGTATTTCCTTGTTTTAATGCACTATTTAAAATATACATAGTGTACCCCCTAATTGACCTATAATTATTTCCTGTGGTAGGGTACACTATTACCCTGTAATATAATACCTGGTCCAATTTAAATATTATGGGTCAATATTAAGGTCTGATATTGCGCCTAGCGTTAGTTAACCATTGAAAGATGTCTTTGAATTTTTAAAGCATTTTAGAACGCTTATTTCTTCATTTTAAGCTTCTCAGAACACTTTATTTCGCATAGGCATACATAGTAAACTTTAGGGTCACGCTGTGTACCCCCTAATTGACCTATAATTATTTCCTGTGGTAGGATACACTATAACCCTGTAATATAATACGTGGTCCAATTTAAAAATTATAGGTCAATATTAAGGTCCGATACCGTGCCGTTAGTTAACATAGAAAAGTGTCTTCGTATTTCCTTGTTTTAATGCACTATTTAAAATATACATAGTGTACCCCCTAATTGACCTATAATTATTTCCTGTGGAAGGGTACACTATTACCCTGTAATATAATACCTTGTTCAATTTAAATATTATGGGTCAATATTAAGGTCTGATATTGCGCCTTGCGTTAGTTAACCATTGAAAGATGTCTTTGGATTTTTAAAGCATTTTAGAACGCTTATTTCTTCATTTTAAGCTTCTCAGAACACTTTATTTCGCATAGGCATACATAGTAAACTTTAGGGTCACGCTGTGTACCCCCTAATTGACCTATAATTATTTCCTGTGGTAGGGGACACTATTACCCTGTAATATAATAGGTGGTCCAATTTAAAAATTATAGGTCAATATTAAGGTCCGATACCGTGCCGTTAGTTAGCATAGAAAAATGTCTTTGAATTTTTAAAGCATTTTAGAACGCTTATTTCCTCATTTTAAGCTTCTCAGAACACTTTATTTCGCATAGGCATACATAGTAAACTTTAGGGTCACTCTGCGTACCCCCTAATTGACCTATAATTATTTCCTGTGGTAGGGTACACTATAACCCTGTAATATAATACGTGGTCCAATTTACAAATTATAGGTCAATATTAAGGTCCGATACCGTGCCGTTAGTTAACATAGAAAAGTGTCTTCGTATTTCCTTGTTTTAATGCACTATTTAAAATATACATAGTGTACCCCCTAATTGACCTATAATTATTTCCTGTGGTAGGGTACACTATTACCCTGTAATATAATACCTGGTCCAATTTAAATATTATGGGTCAATATTAAGGTCTGATATTGCGCCTTGCGTTAGTTAACCATTGAAAGATGTCTTTGAATTTTTAAAGCATTTTTGAACTCTTATTTCTTCATTTTAAGCATCTCAGAACACTCTATTTCGCATAGGCATACATAGTAAAATTTAGGGTCACGCTGTGTACCCCCTAAATGACCTATAATTATTTCCTGTGGTAGGGTACACTATTTCCCTGTAATATAATACGTGGTCCAATTTAAAAATTATAGGTCAATATTAAGGTCCGATACCGTGCCGTTAGTTAACATAGAAAAATGTCTTTGAATTTTTAAAGCATTTTAGAACGCTTATTTCCTCATTTTAAGCTTCTCAGAACACTTTATTTCGCATAGGCATACATAGTAAAATTAAGGGTCACGCTGTGTACCCCCTAAATGACCTATAATTAATTCCTGTGGTAGGGTACACTATTACCCTGTAATATAATACGTGGTCCAATGTAAAAATTATAGGTCAATATTAAGTTCCGATACCGTGCTGTTAGTTAACATTGAAAAATGTCGTCGTATTTCCTTGTTTTAATGCACTATTTAAAATATACATAGTGTACCCCCTAATTGACCTATAATTATTTCCTGTGGAAAGGTACACTATTACCCTGTAATATAATACCTTGTTCAATTTAAATATTATGGGTCAATATTAAGGTCTGATATTGCGCCTTGCGTTAGTTAACCATTGAAAGATGTCTTTGGATTTTTAAAGCATTTTAGAACACTTATTTCTTCATTTTAAGCTTCTCAGAACACTTTATTTCGCATAGGCATACATAGTAAACTTTAGGGTCACGCTGTGTACCCCCTAATTGACCTATAATTATTTCCTGTGGTAGGGTACACTATTACCCTGTAATATAATAGGTGGTCCAATTTAAAAATTATAGGTCAATATTAAGGTCCGATACCGTGCCGTTAGTTAGCATAGAAAAATGTCTTTGAATTTTTAAAGCATTTTAGAACGCTTATTTCCTCATTTTAAGCTTCTCAGAACACTTTATTTCGCATAGGCATACATAGTAAACTTTAGGGTCACTCTGCGTACCCCCTAATTGACCTATAATTATTTCCTGTGGTAGGGTACACTATAACCCTGTAATATAATACGTGGTCCAATTTACAAATTATAGGTCAATATTAAGGTCCGATACCGTGCCGTTAGTTAACATAGAAAAGTGTCTTCGTATTTCCTTGTTTTAATGCACTATTTAAAATATACATAGTGTACCCCCTAATTGACCTATAATTATTTCCTGTGGTAGGGTACACTATTACCCTGTAATATAATACCTGGTCCAATTTAAATATTATGGGTCAATATTAAGGTCTGATATTGCGCCTTGCGTTAGTTAACCATTGAAAGATGTCTTTGAATTCTTAAAGCATTTTTGAACTCTTATTTCTTCATTTTAAGCATCTCAGAACACTCTATTTCGCATAGGCATACATAGTAAAATTTAGGGTCACGCTGTGTACCCCCTAAATGACCTATAATTATTTCCTGTGGTAGGGTACACTATTTCCCTGTAATATAATACGTGGTCCAATTTAAAAATTATAGGTCAATATTAAGGTCCGATACCGTGCCGTTAGTTAACATAGAAAAATGTCTTTGAATTTTTAAAGCATTTTAGAACGCTTATTTCCTCATTTTAAGCTTCTCAGAACACTTTATTTCGCATAGGCATACATAGTAAACTTTAGGGTCACTCTGTGTACCCCCTAATTGACCTATAATTATTTCCTGTGGTAGGGTACACTATAACCCTGTAATATAATACGTGGTCCAGTTTAAAAATTATAGGTCAATATTAAGGTCCGATACCGTGCCGTTAGTTAACATAGAAAAGTGTCTTCGTATTTCCTTGTTTTAATGCACTATTTAAAATATACATAGTGTACCCCCTAATTGACCTATAATTATTTCCTGTGGAAGGGTACACTATTACCCTGTAATATAATACCTGGTCCAATTTAAATATTATGGGTCAATATTAAGGTCTGATATTGCGCCTTGCGTTAGTTAACCATTGAAAGATGTCTTTGAATTTTTAAAGCATTTTTGAACGCTTATTTCTTCTTTTTAAGCATCTCAGAACACTCTATTTCGCATAGGCATACATAGTAAAATTAAGGGTCACGCTGTGTACCCCCTAAATGACCTATAATTAATTCCTGTGGTAGGGTACACTATTACCCTGTAATATAATACGTGGTCCAATGTAAAAATTATAGGTCAATATTAAGTTCCGATACCGTGCTGTTAGTTAACATTGAAAAATGTCGTCGTATTTCCTTGTTTTAATGCACTATTTAAAATATACATAGTGTACCCCCTAATTGACCTATAATTATTTCCTGTGGTAGGGTACACTATTACCCTGTAATACAATACCTTGTTCAATTTAAATATTATGGGTCAATATTAAGGTTTGATATTGCGCCTTGCGTTAGTTAACCATTGAAAGATGTCTTTGAATTTTTAAAGCATTTTAGAACCCTTATTTCTTCATTTTAAGCTTCTCAGAACACTTTATTTCGCATAGGCATACATAGTAAACTTTAGGGTCACGCTGTGTACCCCCTAATTGACCTATAATTATTTCCTGTGGTAGGGTACACTATTACCCTGTAATATAATAGGTGGTCCAATTTAAAAATTATAGGTCAATATTAAGGTCCGATACCGTGCCGTTAGTTAGCATAGAAAAATGTCTTTGAATTTTTAAAGCATTTTAGAACGCTTATTTCCTCATTTTAAGCTTCTCAGAACACTTTATTTCGCATAGGCATACATAGTAAACTTTAGGGTCACTCTGCGTACCCCCTAATTGACCTATAATTATTTCCTGTGGTAGGGTACACTATAACCCTGTAATATAATACGTGGTCCAATTTACAAATTATAGGTCAATATTAAGGTCCGATACCGTGCCGTTAGTTAACATAGAAAAGTGTCTTCGTATTTCCTTGTTTTAATGCACTATTTAAAATATACATAGTGTACCCCCTAATTGACCTATAATTATTTCCTGTGGTAGGGTACACTATTACCCTGTAATATAATACCTGGTCCAATTTAAATATTATGGGTCAATATTAAGGTCTGATATTGCGCCTTGCGTTAGTTAACCATTGAAAGATGTCTTTGAATTCTTAAAGCATTTTTGAACTCTTATTTCTTCATTTTAAGCATCTCAGAACACTCTATTTCGCATAGGCATACATAGTAAAATTTAGGGTCACGCTGTGTACCCCCTAAATGACCTATAATTATTTCCTGTGGTAGGGTACACTATTTCCCTGTAATATAATACGTGGTCCAATTTAAAAATTATAGGTCAATATTAAGGTCCGATACCGTGCCGTTAGTTAACATAGAAAAATGTCTTTGAATTTTTAAAGCATTTTAGAACGCTTATTTCCTCATTTTAAGCTTCTCAGAACACTTTATTTCGCATAGGCATACATAGTAAACTTTAGGGTCACTCTGTGTACCCCCTAATTGACCTATAATTATTTCCTGTGGTAGGGTACACTATAACCCTGTAATATAATACGTGGTCCAGTTTAAAAATTATAGGTCAATATTAAGGTCCGATACCGTGCCGTTAGTTAACATAGAAAAGTGTCTTCGTATTTCCTTGTTTTAATGCACTATTTAAAATATACATAGTGTACCCCCTAATTGACCTATAATTATTTCCTGTGGAAGGGTACACTATTACCCTGTAATATAATACCTGGTCCAATTTAAATATTATGGGTCAATATTAAGGTCTGATATTGCGCCTTGCGTTAGTTAACCATTGAAAGATGTCTTTGAATTTTTAAAGCATTTTTGAACGCTTATTTCTTCTTTTTAAGCATCTCAGAACACTCTATTTCGCATAGGCATACATAGTAAAATTAAGGGTCACGCTGTGTACCCCCTAAATGACCTATAATTAATTCCTGTGGTAGGGTACACTATTACCCTGTAATATAATACGTGGTCCAATGTAAAAATTATAGGTCAATATTAAGTTCCGATACCGTGCTGTTAGTTAACATTGAAAAATGTCGTCGTATTTCCTTGTTTTAATGCACTATTTAAAATATACATAGTGTACCCCCTAATTGACCTATAATTATTTCCTGTGGTAGGGTACACTATTACCCTGTAATACAATACCTTGTTCAATTTAAATATTATGGGTCAATATTAAGGTTTGATATTGCGCCTTGCGTTAGTTAACCATTGAAAGATGTCTTTGAATTTTTAAAGCATTTTAGAACCCTTATTTCTTCATTTTAAGCTTCTCAGAACACTTTATTTCGCATAGGCATACATAGTAAAATTTAGGGTCACGCTGTGTACCCCCTAAATGACCTGTAATTATTTCCTGTGGTAGGGCACACTATTACCCTGTAATATAATACGTGGTCCAATTTAAAAATTATAGGTCAATATTAAGGTCCGATACCGTGCCGTTAGTTAGCATAGAAAAATGTCTTTGAATTTTTAAAGCATTTTAGAACGCTTATTTCCTCATTTTAAGCTTCTCAGAACACTTCATTTCGCATAGGCATACATAGAAAACTTTAGGGTCACTCTGCGTACCCCCTAATTGACCTATAATTATTTCCTGTGGTAGGGTACACTATAACCCTGTAATATAATACGTGGTCCAATTTAAAAATTATAGGTCAATATTAAGGTCCGATACCGTGCCGTTAGTTAACATAGAAAAGCGTCTTCGTATTTTCTTGTTTTAATGCACTATTTAAAACATACATAGTGTACCCCCTAATTGACCTATAATTATTTCCTGTTGTAGGGTACACTATTACCCTGTAATATAATACCTGGTCCAATTGAAATATTATGGTTCCATATTAAGGTCTGATATCGCGCCTTGCGTTAGTTAACCATTGAAAGATGTCTTTGAATTTTTAAAGCATTTTAGAACGCTTATTTCTTCATTTTAAGCTTCTCAGAACACTCTATTTCGCATAGGCATACATAGTAAATTTTAGGGTCATGCTGTGTACCACCTAATTGACCTATAATTATTTCCTGTGGTAAGGTACACTATTACCCTGTAATATAATACGTGGTACAATTTAAAAATTATAGGTCAATATTAAGGTCCGATACCGTGCCGTTAGTTAACATAGAAAAGTGTCTTCGTATTTCCTTGTTTTAATGCACTATTTAAAATATACATAGTGTACCCCCTAATTGACCTATAATTATTTCCTGTGGTAGGGTGCACTATTACCCTGTAATATAATACCTGGTCCAATTTAAATATTATGGGTCAATATTAAGGTCTGATATTGCGCCTTGCGCTAGTTAACCATTGAAAGATGTCTTTGAATTTTTAAAGCATTTTAGAACGCTTATTTCTTCATTTTAAGCTTCTCAGAACACTTTATTTCGCATAGGCATACATAGTAAAATTTAGGGTCACGCTGTGTACCCCCTAAATGACCTATAATTATTTCCTGTGGTAGGGCACACTATTACCCTGTAATATAATACGTGGTCCAATTTAAAAATTATAGGTCAATATTAAGGTCCGATACCGTGCCGTTAGTTAACATAGAAAAATGTCTTTGAATTTTTAAAGCATTTTAGAACGCTTATTTCCTCATTTTAAGCTTCTCAGAACACTTTATTTCGCATAGGCATACATAGTAAACTTTAGGGTCACTCTGTGTACCCCCTAATTGACCTATAATTATTTCCTGTGGTAGGGTACACTATAACCCTGTAATATAATACGTGGTCCAGTTTAAAAATTATAGGTCAATATTAAGGTCCGATACCGTGCCGTTAGTTAACATAGAAAAGTGTCTTCGTATTTCCTTGTTTTAATGCACTATTTAAAATATACATAGTGTGTCCCCTAATTGACCTATAATTATTTCCTGTGGTAGGGTACACTATTACCCTGTAATATAATACCTGGTCCAATTTAAATATTATGGGTCAATATTAAGGTCCGATATTGCGCCTTGCGTTAGTTAACCATTGAAAGATGTCTTTGAATTTTTAAAGCATTTTAGAACGCTTATTTCTTCATTTTAAGCATCTCAGAACACTCTATTTCGCATAGGCATACATAGTAAACTTTAGGGTCACTCTGTGTACCCCCTAATTGACCTATAATTATTTCCTGTGGTAGGGTACACTATAACCCTGTAATATAATACGTGGTCAAATTTAAAAATTATAGGTCAATATTAAGGTCCGATACCGTGCCGTTAGTTAACATAGAAAAGTGTATCGTATTTCCTTGTTGTAATGCACTATTTAAAATATACATAGTGTACCCCCTAATTGACCTATAATTATTTCCTGTGGTAGGGTACACTATTACCCTGTAATATAATACCTGGTCCAATTTAAATATTATGGGTCAATATTAAGGTCTGATATTGCGCCTAGCGTTAGTTAACCATTGAAAGATGTCTTTGAATTTTTAAAGCATTTTAGAACGCTTATTTCTTCATTTTAAGCTTCTCAGAACACTTTATTTCGCATAGGCATACATAGTAAACTTTAGGGTCACGCTGTGTACCCCCTAATTGACCTATAATTATTTCCTGTGGTAGGATACACTATAACCCTGTAATATAATACGTGGTCCAATTTAAAAATTATAGGTCAATATTAAGGTCCGATACCGTGCCGTTAGTTAACATAGAAAAGTGTCTTCGTATTTCCTTGTTTTAATGCACTATTTAAAATATACATAGTGTACCCCCTAATTGACCTATAATTATTTCCTGTGGAAGGGTACACTATTACCCTGTAATATAATACCTTGTTCAATTTAAATATTATGGGTCAATATTAAGGTCTGATATTGCGCCTTGCGTTAGTTAACCATTGAAAGATGTCTTTGGATTTTTAAAGCATTTTAGAACGCTTATTTCTTCATTTTAAGCTTCTCAGAACACTTTATTTCGCATAGGCATACATAGTAAACTTTAGGGTCACGCTGTGTACCCCCTAATTGACCTATAATTATTTCCTGTGGTAGGGTACACTATTACCCTGTAATATAATAGGTGGTCCAATTTAAAAATTATAGGTCAATATTAAGGTCCGATACCGTGCCGTTAGTTAGCATAGAAAAATGTCTTTGAATTTTTAAAGCATTTTAGAACGCTTATTTCCTCATTTTAAGCTTCTCAGAACACTTTATTTCGCATAGGCATACATAGTAAACTTTAGGGTCACTCTGCGTACCCCCTAATTGACCTATAATTATTTCCTGTGGTAGGGTACACTATAACCCTGTAATATAATACGTGGTCCAATTTACAAATTATAGGTCAATATTAAGGTCCGATACCGTGCCGTTAGTTAACATAGAAAAGTGTCTTCGTATTTCCTTGTTTTAATGCACTATTTAAAATATACATAGTGTACCCCCTAATTGACCTATAATTATTTCCTGTGGTAGGGTACACTATTACCCTGTAATATAATACCTGGTCCAATTTAAATATTATGGGTCAATATTAAGGTCTGATATTGCGCCTTGCGTTAGTTAACCATTGAAAGATGTCTTTGAATTTTTAAAGCATTTTTGAACTCTTATTTCTTCATTTTAAGCATCTCAGAACACTCTATTTCGCATAGGCATACATAGTAAAATTTAGGGTCACGCTGTGTACCCCCTAAATGACCTATAATTATTTCCTGTGGTAGGGTACACTATTTCCCTGTAATATAATACGTGGTCCAATTTAAAAATTATAGGTCAATATTAAGGTCCGATACCGTGCCGTTAGTTAACATAGAAAAATGTCTTTGAATTTTTAAAGCATTTTAGAACGCTTATTTCCTCATTTTAAGCTTCTCAGAACACTTTATTTCGCATAGGCATACATAGTAAACTTTAGGGTCACTCTGTGTACCCCCTAATTGACCTATAATTATTTCCTGTGGTAGGGTACACTATAACCCTGTAATATAATACGTGGTCCAGTTTAAAAATTATAGGTCAATATTAAGGTCCGATACCGTGCCGTTAGTTAACATAGAAAAGTGTCTTCGTATTTCCTTGTTTTAATGCACTATTTAAAATATACATAGTGTATCCCCTAATTGACCTATAATTATTTCCTGTGGTAGGGTACACTATTACCCTGTAATATAATACCTGGTCCAATTTAAATATTATGGGTCAATATTAAGGTCTGATATTGCGCCTTGCGTTAGTTAACCATTGAAAGATGTCTTTGAATTTTTAAAGCATTTTAGAACGCTTATTTCTTCATTTTAAGCATCTCAGAACACTCTATTTCGCATAGGCATATATAGTAAACTTTAGGGTCACTCTGTGTACCCCCTAATTGACCTATAATTATTTCCTGTGGTAGGGTACACTATAACCCTGTAATATAATACGTGGTCAAATTTAAAAATTATAGGTCAATATTAAGGTCCGATACCGTGCCGTTAGTTAACATAGAAAAGTGTCTTCGTATTTCCTTGTTTTAATGCACTATTTAAAATATACATAGTGTACCCCCTAATTGACCTATAATTATTTCCTGTGGTAGGGTACACTATTACCCTGTAATATATTACCTGGTCCAATTTAAATATTATGGGTCAATATTAAGGTCTGATATTGCGCCTAGCGTTAGTTAACCATTGAAAGATGTCTTTGAATTTTTAAAGCATTTTAGAACGCTTATTTCTTCATTTTAAGCTTCTCAGAACACTTTATTTCGCATAGGCATACATAGTAAACTTTAGGGTCACGCTGTGTACCCCCTAATTGACCTATAATTATTTCCTGTGGTAGGATACACTATAACCCTGTAATATAATACGTGGTCCAATTTAAAAATTATAGGTCAATATTAAGGTCCGATACCGTGCCGTTAGTTAACATAGAAAAGTGTCTTCGTATTTCCTTGTTTTAATGCACTATTTAAAATATACATAGTGTACCCCCTAATTGACCTATAATTATTTCCTGTGGAAGGGTACACTATTACCCTGTAATATAATACCTGGTCCAATTTAAATATTATGGGTCAATATTAAGGTCTGATATTGCGCCTTGCGTTAGTTAACCATTGAAAGATGTCTTTGAATTTTTAAAGCATTTTTGAACGCTTATTTCTTCATTTTAAGCATCTCAGAACACTCTATTTCGCATAGGCATACATAGTAAAATTAAGGGTCACGCTGTGTACCCCCTAAATGACCTATAATTAATTCCTGTGGTAGGGTACACTATTACCCTGTAATATAATACGTGGTCCAATGTAAAAATTATAGGTCAATATTAAGTTCCGATACCGTGCTGTTAGTTAACATTGAAAAATGTCGTCGTATTTCCTTGTTTTAATGCACTATTTAAAATATACATAGTGTACCCCCTAATTGACCTATAATTATTTCCTGTGGTAGGGTACACTATTACCCTGTAATACAATACCTTGTTCAATTTAAATATTATGGGTCAATATTAAGGTTTGATATTGCGCCTTGCGTTAGTTAACCATTGAAAGATGTCTTTGAATTTTTAAAGCATTTTAGAACGCTTATTTCTTCATTTTAAGCTTCTCAGAACACTTTATTTCGCATAGGCATACATAGTAAACTTTAGGGTCACGCTGTGTACCCCCTAATTGACCTATAATTATTTCCTGTGGTAGGGTACACTATTACCCTGTAATATAATAGGTGGTCCAATTTAAAAATTATAGGTCAATATTAAGGTCCGATACCGTGCCGTTAGTTAGCATAGAAAAATGTCTTTGAATTTTTAAAGCATTTTAGAACGCTTATTTCCTCATTTTAAGCTTCTCAGAACACTTTATTTCGCATAGGCATACATAGTAAACTTTAGGGTCACTCTGCGTACCCCCTAATTGACCTATAATTATTTCCTGTGATAGGGTACACTATAACCCTGTAATATAATACGTGGTCCAATTTACTAATTATAGGTCAATACTAAGGTCCGATACCGTGCCGTTAGTTAACATAGAAAAGTGTCTTCGTATTTCCTTGTTTTAATGCACTATTTAAAATATAAATAGTGTACCCCCTAATTGACCTATAATTATTTCCTGTGGTAGGGTACACTATTACCCTGTAATACAATACCTTGTTCAATTTAAATATTATGGGTCAATATTAAGGTTTGATATTGCGCCTTGCGTTAGTTAACCATTGAAAGATGTCTTTGAATTTTTAAAGCATTTTAGAAGGCTTATTTCTTCATTTTAAGCTTCTCAGAACACTTTATTTCGCATAGGCATACATAGTAAACTTTAGGGTCACGCTGTGTACCCCCTAATTGACCTATAATTATTTCCTGTGGTAGGGTACACTATTACCCTGTAATATAATAGGTGGTCCAATTTAAAAATTATAGGTCAATATTAAGGTCCGATACCGTGCCGTTAGTTAGCATAGAAAAATGTCTTTGAATTTTTAAAGCATTTTAGAACGCTTATTTCCTCATTTTAAGCTTCTCAGAACACTTTATTTCGCATAGGCATACATAGTAAACTTTAGGGTCACACTGCGTACCCCCTAATTGACCTATAATTATTTCCTGTGGTAGGGTACACTATAACCCTGTAATATAATACGTGGTCCAATTTAAAAATTATAGGTCAATATTAAGGTCCGATACCGTGCCGTTAGTTAACATAGAAAAGTATCTTCGTATTTTCTTGTTTTAATGCACTATTTAAAACATACATAGTGTACCCCCTAATTGACCTATAATTATTTCCTGTTGTAGGGTACACTATTACCCTGTAATATAATACCTGGTCCAATTGAAATATTATGGGTCAATATTAAGGTCTGATATTGCGCCTTGCGTTAGTTAACCATTGAAAGATGTCTTTGAATTTTTAAAGCATTTTTGAACGCTTATTTCTTCATTTTAAGCATCTCAGAACACTCTATTTCGCATAGGCATACATAGTAAAATTAAGGGTCACGCTGTGTACCCCCTAAATGACCTATAAATATTTCCTGTGGTAGGGTACACTATTACCCTGTAATATAATACGTGGTCCAATTTAAAAATTATAGGTCAATATTAAGGTCCGATACCGTGCCGTTAGTTAACATAGAAAAATGTCTTTGAATTTTTAAAGCATTTTAGAATGCTTATTTCCTCATTTTAAGCTTCTCAGAACACTTTATTTCGCATAGGCATACATAGTAAAATTTAGGGTCACGCTGTGTACCCCCTAAATGACCTATAATTAATTCCTGTGGTAGGGTACACTATTACCCTGTAATATAATACGTGGTCCAATGTAAAAATTATAGGTCAATATTAAGTTCCGATACCGTGCTGTTAGTTAACATTGAAAAATGTCGTCGTATTTCCTTGTTTTAATGCACTATTTAAAATATACATAGTGTACCCCCTAATTGACCTATAATTATTTCCTGTGGTAGGGTACACTATTACCCTGTAATACAATACCTTGTTCAATTTAAATATTATGGGTCAATATTAAGGTTTGATATTGCGCCTTGCGTTAGTTAACCATTGAAAGATGTCTTTGAATTTTTAAAGCATTTTAGAACGCTTATTTCTTCATTTTAAGCTTCTCAGAACACTTTATTTCGCATAGGCATACATAGTAAACTTTAGGGTCACGCTGTGTACCCCCTAATTGACCTATAATTATTTCCTGTGGTAGGGTACACTATTACCCTGTAATATAATAGGTGGTCCAATTTAAAAATTATAGGTCAATATTAAGGTCCGATACCGTGCCGTTAGTTAGCATAGAAAAATGTCTTTGAATTTTTAAAGCATTTTAGAACGCTTATTTCCTCATTTTAAGCTTCTCAGAACACTTTATTTCGCATAGGCATACATAGTAAACTTTAGGGTCACTCTGCGTACCCCCTAATTGACCTATAATTATTTCCTGTGATAGGGTACACTATAACCCTGTAATATAATACGTGGTCCAATTTACAAATTATAGGTCAATACTAAGGTCCGATACCGTGCCGTTAGTTAACATAGAAAAGTGTCTTCGTATTTCCTTGTTTTAATGCACTATTTAAAATATAAATAGTGTACCCCCTAATTGACCTATAATTATTTCCTGTGGTAGGGTACACTATTACCCTGTAATACAATACCTTGTTCAATTTAAATATTATGGGTCAATATTAAGGTTTGATATTGCGCCTTGCGTTAGTTAACCATTGAAAGATGTCTTTGAATTTTTAAAGCATTTTAGAAGGCTTATTTCTTCATTTTAAGCTTCTCAGAACACTTTATTTCGCAAAGGCATACATAGTAAACTTTAGGGTCACGCTGTGTACTCCCTAATTGACCTATAATTATTTCCTGTGGTAGGGTACACTATTACCCTGTAATATAATAGGTGGTCCAATTTAAAAATTATAGGTCAATATTAAGGTCCGATACCGTGCCGTTAGTTAGCATAGAAAAATGTCTTTGAATTTTTAAAGCATTTTAGAACGCTTATTTCCTCATTTTAAGCTTCTCAGAACACTTTATTTCGCATAGGCATACATAGTAAACTTTAGGGTCACACTGCGTACCCCCTAATTGACCTATAATTATTTCCTGTGGTAGGGTACACTATAACCCTGTAATATAATACGTGGTCCAATTTAAAAATTATAGGTCAATATTAAGGTCCGATACCGTGCCGTTAGTTAACATAGAAAAGTATCTTCGTATTTTCTTGTTTTAATGCACTATTTAAAACATACATAGTGTACCCCCTAATTGACCTATAATTATTTCCTGTTGTAGGGTACACTATTACCCTGTAATATAATACCTGGTCCAATTGAAATATTATGGTTCCATATTAAGGTCTGATATCGCGCCTTGCGTTAGTTAACCATTGAAAGATGTCTTTGAATTTTTAAAGCATTTTAGAACGCTTATTTCTTCATTTTAAGCTTCTCAGAACACTCTATTTCGCATAGGCATACATAGTAAATTTTAGGGTCATGCTGTGTACCACCTAATTGACCTATAATTATTTCCTGTGGTAAGGTACACTATTACCCTGTAGAATAATACGTGGTACAATTTAAAAATTATAGGTCAATATTAAGCTCCGATACCGTGCCGTTAGTTAACATAGAAAAGTGTCTTCGTATTTCCTTGTTTTAATGCACTATTTAAAATATACATAGTGTACCCCCTAATTGACCTATAATTATTTCCTGTGGTAGGGTGCACTATTACCCTGTAATATAATACCTGGTCCAATTTAAATATTATGGGTCAATATTAAGGTCTGATATTGCGCCTTGCGCTAGTTAACCATTGAAAGATGTCTTTGAATTTTTAAAGCATTTTAGAACGCTTATTTCTTCATTTTAAGCTTCTCAGAACACTTTATTTCGCATAGGCATACATAGTAAAATTTAGGGTCACGCTGTGTACCCCCTAAATGACCTATAATTATTTCCTGTGGTAGGGCACACTATTACCCTGTAATATAATACGTGGTCCAATTTAAAAATTATAGGTCAATATTAAGGTCCGATACCGTGCCGTTAGTTAACATAGAAAAATGTCTTTGAATTTTTAAAGCATTTTAGAACGCTTATTTCCTCATTTTAAGCTTCTCAGAACACTTTATTTCGCATAGGCATACATAGTAAACTTTAGGGTCACTCTGTGTACCCCCTAATTGACCTATAATTATTTCCTGTAGTAGGGTACACTATAACCCTGTAATAAAATACGTGGTCCAGTTTAAAAATTATAGGTCAATATTAAGGTCCGATACCGTGCCGTTAGTTAACATAGAAAAGTGTCTTCGTATTTCCTTGTTTTAATGCACTATTTAAAATATACATAGTGTATCCCCTAATTGACCTATAATTATTTCCTGTGGTAGGGTACACTATTACCCTGTAATATAATACCTGGTCCAATTGAAATATTATGGTTCCATATTAAGGTCTGATATCGCGCCTTGCGTTAGTTAACCATTGAAAGATGTCTTTGAATTTTTAAAGCATTTTAGAACGCTTATTTCTTCATTTTAAGCTTCTCAGAACACTCTATTTCGCATAGGCATACATAGTAAATTTTAGGGTCATGCTGTGTACCACCTAATTGACCTATAATTATTTCCTGTGGTAAGGTACACTCTTACCCTGTAATATAATACGTGGTACAATTTAAAAATTATAGGTCAATATTAAGCTCCGATACCGTGCCGTTAGTTAACATAGAAAAGTGTCTTCGTATTTCCTTGTTTTAATGCACTATTTAAAATATACATAGTGTACCCCCTAATTGACCTATAATTATTTCCTGTGGTAGGGTGCACTATTACCCTGTAATATAATACCTGGTCCAATTTAAATATTATGGGTCAATATTAAGGTCTGATATTGCGCCTTGCGCTAGTTAACCATTGAAAGATGTCTTTGAATTTTTAAAGCATTTTAGAACGCTTATTTCTTCATTTTAAGCTTCTCAGAACACTTTATTTCGCATAGGCATACATAGTAAAATTTAGGGTCACGCTGTGTACCCCCTAAATGACCTATAATTATTTCCTGTGGTAGGGCACACTATTACCCTGTAATATAATACGTGGTCCAATTTAAAAATTATAGGTCAATATTAAGGTCCGATACCGTGCCGTTAGTTAACATAGAAAAATGTCTTTGAATTTTTAAAGCATTTTAGAACGCTTATTTCCTCATTTTAAGCTTCTCAGAACACTTTATTTCGCATAGGCATACATAGTAAACTTTAGGGTCACTCTGTGTACCCCCTAATTGACCTATAATTATTTCCTGTAGTAGGGTACACTATAACCCTGTAATATAATACGTGGTCCAGTTTAAAAATTATAGGTCAATATTAAGGTCCGATACCGTGCCGTTAGTTAACATAGAAAAGTGTCTTCGTATTTCCTTGTTTTAATGCACTATTTAAAATATACATAGTGTATCCCCTAATTGACCTATAATTATTTCCTGTGGTAGGGTACACTATTACCCTGTAATATAATACCTGGTCCAATTGAAATATTATGGTTCCATATTAAGGTCTGATATCGCGCCTTGCGTTAGTTAACCATTGAAAGATGTCTTTGAATTTTTAAAGCATTTTAGAACGCTTATTTCTTCATTTTAAGCTTCTCAGAACACTCTATTTCGCATAGGCATACATAGTAAATTTTAGGGTCATGCTGTGTACCACCTAATTGACCTATAATTATTTCCTGTGGTAAGGTACACTATTACCCTGTAATATAATACGTGGTACAATTTAAAAATTATAGGTCAATATTAAGGTCCGATACCGTGCCGTTAGTTAACATAGAAAAGTGTCTTCGTATTTCCTTGTTTTAATGCACTATTTAAAATATACATAGTGTATCCCCTAATTGACCTATAATTATTTCCTGTGGTAGGGTGCACTATTACCCTGTAATATAATACCTGGTCCAATTTAAATATTATGGGTCAATATTAAGGTCTGATATTGCGCCTTGCGCTAGTTAACCATTGAAAGATGTCTTTGAATTTTTAAAGCATTTTAGAACGCTTATTTCTTCATTTTAAGCTTCTCAGAACACTCTATTTCGCATAAGCATACATAGTAAAATTTAGGGTCACGCTGTGTACCCCCTAAATGACCTATAATTATTTCCTGTGGTAGGGTACACTATTACCCTGTAATATAATACGTGGTCCAATTTAAAAATTATAGGTCAATATTAAGGTCCGATACCGTGCCGTTAGTTAGCATAGAAAAATGTCTTTGAATTTTTAAAGCATTTTAGAACGCTTATTTCCTCATTTTAAGCTTCTCAGAACACTTCATTTCGCATAGGCATACATAGAAAACTTTAGGGTCACTCTGCGTACCCCCTAATTGACCTATAATTATTTCCTGTGGTAGGGTACACTATAACCCTGTAATATAATACGTGGTCCAATTTAAAAATTATAGGTCAATATTAAGGTCCGATACCGTGCCGTTAGTTAACATAGAAAAGTGTCTTCGTATTTTCTTGTTTTAATGCACTATTTAAAACATACATAGTGTACCCCCTAATTGACCTATAATTATTTCCTGTTGTAGGGTACACTATTACCCTGTAATATAATACCTGGTCCAATTGAAATATTATGGTTCCATATTAAGGTCTGATGACGCGCCTTGCGTTAGTTAACCATTGAAAGATGTCTTTGAATTTTTAAAGCATTTTAGAACGCTTATTTCTTCATTTTAAGCTTCTCAGAACACTCTATTTCGCATAGGCATACATAGTAAATTTTAGGGTCATGCTGTGTACCACCTAATTGACCTATAATTATTTCCTGTGGTAAGGTACACTATTACCCTGTAATATAATACGTGGTACAATTTAAAAATTATAGGTCAATATTAAGGTCCGATACCGTGCCGTTAGTTAACATAGAAAAATGTCTTTGAATTTTTAAAGCATTTTAGAACGCTTATTTCCTCATTTTAAGCTTCTCAGAACACTTTATTTCGCTTAGGCATACATAGTAAACTTTATGGTCACTCTGTGTACCCCCTAATTGACCTATAATTATTTCCTGTGGTAGGGTACACTATAACCCTGTAATATAATACGTGGTCCAGTTTAAAAATTATAGGTCAATATTAAGGTCCGATACCGTGCCGTTAGTTAACATAGAAAAGTGTCTTCGTATTTCCTTGTTTTAATGCACTATTTAAAATATACATAGTGTATCCCCTAATTGACCTATAATTATTTCCTGTGGTAGGGTACACTATTACCCTGTAATATAATACCTGGTCCAATTTAAATATTATGGGTCAATATTAAGGTCTGATATTGCGCCTTGCGTTAGTTAACCATTGAAAGATGTCTTTGAATTTTTAAAGCATTTTAGAACGCTTATTTCTTCATTTTAAGCATCTCAGAACACTCTATTTCGCATAGGCATATATAGTAAACTTTAGGGTCACTCTGTGTACCCCCTAATTGACCTATAATTATTTCCTGTGGTAGGGTACACTATAACCCTGTAATATAATACGTGGTCAAATTTAAAAATTATAGGTCAATATTAAGGTCCGATACCGTGCCGTTAGTTAACATAGAAAAGTGTCTTCGTATTTCCTTGTTTTAATGCACTATTTAAAATATACATAGTGTACCCCCTAATTGACCTATAATTATTTCCTGTGGTAGGGTACTCTATTACCCTGTAATATAATACCTGGTCCAATTTAAATATTATGGGTCAATATTAAGGTCTGATATTGCGCCTAGCGTTAGTTAACCATTGAAAGATGTCTTTGAATTTTTAAAGCATTTTAGAACGCTTATTTCTTCATTTTAAGCTTCTCAGAACACTTTATTTCGCATAGGCATACATAGTAAACTTTAGGGTCACGCTGTGTACCCCCTAATTGACCTATAATTATTTCCTGTGGTAGGATACACTATAACCCTGTAATATAATACGTGGTCCAATTTAAAAATTATAGGTCAATATTAAGGTCCGATACCGTGCCGTTAGTTAACATAGAAAAGTGTCTTCGTATTTCCTTGTTTTAATGCACTATTTAAAATATACATAGTGTACCCCCTAATTGACCTATAATTATTTCCTGTGGAAGGGTACACTATTACCCTGTAATATAATACCTGGTCCAATTTAAATATTATGGGTCAATATTAAGGTCTGATATTGCGCCTTGCGTTAGTTAACCATTGAAAGATGTCTTTGAATTTTTAAAGCATTTTTGAACGCTTATTTCTTCATTTTAAGCATCTCAGAACACTCTATTTCGCATAGGCATACATAGTAAAATTTAGGGTCACGCTGTGTACCCCCTAAATGACCTATAAATATTTCCTGTGGTAGGGTACACTAATACCCTGTAATATAATAGGTGGTCCAATTTAAAAATTATAGGTCAATATTAAGGTCCGATACCGTGCCGTTAGTTAACATAGAAAAATGTCTTTGAATTTTTAAAGCATTTTAGAATGCTTATTTCCTCATTTTAAGCTTCTCAGAACACTTTATTTCGCATAGGCATACATAGTAAAATTTAGGGTCACGCTGTGTACCCCCTAAATAACCTATAATTAATTCCTGTGGTAGGGTACACTATTACCCTGTAATATAATACGTGGTCCAATGTAAAAATTATAGGTCAATATTAAGTTCCGATACCGTGCTGTTAGTTAACATTGAAAAATGTCGTCGTATTTCCTTGTTTTAATGCACTATTTAAAATATACATAGTGTACCCCCTAATTGACCTATAATTATTTCCTGTGGTAGGGTACACTATTACCCTGTAATACAATACCTTGTTCAATTTAAATATTATGGGTCAATATTAAGGTTTGATATTGCGCCTTGCGTTAGTTAACCATTGAAAGATGTCTTTGAATTTTTAAAGCATTTTAGAACGCTTATTTCTTCATTTTAAGCTTCTCAGAACACTTTATTTCGCATAGGCATACATAGTAAACTTTAGGGTCACGCTGTGTACCCCCTAATTGACCTATAATTATTTCCTGTGGTAGGGTACACTATTACCCTGTAATATAATAGGTGGTCCAATTTAAAAATTATAGGTCAATATTAAGGTCCGATACCGTGCCGTTAGTTAGCATAGAAAAATGTCTTTGAATTTTTAAAGCATTTTAGAACGCTTATTTCCTCATTTTAAGCTTCTCAGAACACTTTATTTCGCATAGGCATACATAGTAAACTTTAGGGTCACTCTGCGTACCCCCTAATTGACCTATAATTATTTCCTGTGATAGGGTACACTATAACCCTGTAATATAATACGTGGTCCAATTTACAAATTATAGGTCAATATTAAGGTCCGATACCGTGCCGTTAGTTAACATAGAAAAGTGTCTTCGTATTTCCTTGTTTTAATGCACTATTTAAAATATAAATAGTGTACCCCCTAATTGACCTATAATTATTTCCTGTGGTAGGGTACACTATTACCCTGTAATATAATACCTTGTTCAATTTAAATATTATGGGTCAATATTAAGGTCTGATATTGCGCCTTGCGTTAGTTAACCATTGAAAGATGTCTTTGAATTTTTAAAGCATTTTTGAACTCTTATTTCTTCATTTTAAGCATCTCAGAACACTCTATTTCGCATAGGCATACATAGTAAAATTTAGGGTCACGCTGTGTACCCCCTAAATGACCTATAATTATTTCCTGTGGTAGGGTACACTATTTCCCTGTAATATAATACGTGGTCCAATTTAAAAATTATAGGTCAATATTAAGGTCCGATACCGTGCCG
Organism: Parasteatoda tepidariorum; assembly: GCF_982258835.1. Taxonomy (NCBI): domain Eukaryota; kingdom Metazoa; phylum Arthropoda; class Arachnida; order Araneae; family Theridiidae; genus Parasteatoda; species Parasteatoda tepidariorum. The sequence continues at coordinate 8,154 of NW_028257556.1, read as the reverse complement.
TTAGTTAACATAGAAAAATGTCTTTGAATTTTTAAAGCATTTTAGAACGCTTATTTCCTCATTTTAAGCTTCTCAGAACACTTTATTTCGCATAGGCATACATAGTAAACTTTAGGGTCACTCTGTGTACCCCCTAATTGACCTATAATTATTTCCTGTGGTAGGGTACACTATAACCCTGTAATATAATACGTGGTCCAATTTAAAAATTATACGTCAATATTAAGGTCCGATACCGTGCCGTTAGTTAACATAGAAAAGTGTCTTCGTATTTTCTTGTTTTAATGCACTATTTAAAACATACATAGTGTACCCCCTAATTGACCTATAATTATTTCCTGTTGTAGGGTACACTATTACCCTGTAATATAATACCTGGTCCAATTGAAATATTATGGTTCCATATTAAGGTCTGATATCGCGCCTTGCGTTAGTTAACCATTGAAAGATGTCTTTGAATTTTTAAAGCATTTTAGAACGCTTATTTCTTCATTTTAAGCTTCTCAGAACACTCTATTTCGCATAGGCATACATAGTAAATTTTAGGGTCATGCTGTGTACCACCTAATTGACCTATAATTATTTCCTGTGGTAAGGTACACTATTACCCTGTAATATAATACGTGGTACAATTTAAAAATTATAGGTCAATATTAAGGTCCGATACCGTGCCGTTAGTTAACATAGAAAAGTGTCTTCGTATTTCCTTGTTTTAATGCACTATTTAAAATATACATAGTGTACCCCCTAATTGACCTATAATTATTTCCTGTGGTAGGGTGCACTATTACCCTGTAATATAATACCTGGTCCAATTTAAATATTATGGGTCAATATTAAGGTCTGATATTGCGCCTTGCGCTAGTTAACCATTGAAAGATGTCTTTGAATTTTTAAAGCATTTTAGAACGCTTATTTCTTCATTTTAAGCTTCTCAGAACACTTTATTTCGCATAGGCATACATAGTAAAATTTAGGGTCACGCTGTGTACCCCCTAAATGACCTATAATTATTTCCTGTGGTAGGGCACACTATTACCCTGTAATATAATACGTGGTCCAATTTAAAAATTATAGGTCAATATTAAGGTCCGATACCGTGCCGTTAGTTAACATAGAAAAATGTCTTTGAATTTTTAAAGCATTTTAGAACGCTTATTTCCTCATTTTAAGCTTCTCAGAACACTTTATTTCGCATAGGCATACATAGTAAACTTTAGGGTCACTCTGTGTACCCCCTAATTGACCTATAATTATTTCCTGTGGTAGGGTACACTATAACCCTGTAATATAATACGTGGTCCAGTTTAAAAATTATAGGTCAATATTAAGGTCCGATACCGTGCCGTTAGTTAACATAGAAAAGTGTCTTCGTATTTCCTTGTTTTAATGCACTATTTAAAATATACATAGTGTATCCCCTAATTGACCTATAATTATTTCCTGTGGTAGGGTACACTATTACCCTGTAATATAATACCTGGTCCAATTGAAATATTATGGTTCCATATTAAGGTCTGATATCGCGCCTTGCGTTAGTTAACCATTGAAAGATGTCTTTGAATTTTTAAAGCATTTTAGAACGCTTATTTCTTCATTTTAAGGTTCTCAGAACACTCTATTTCGCATAGGCATACATAGTAAATTTTAGGGTCATGCTGTGTACCACCTAATTGACCTATAATTATTTCCTGTGGTAGGGTACACTATTACCCTGTAATATAATACGTGGTACAATTTAAAAATTATAGGTCAATATTAAGGTCCGATACCGTGCCGTTAGTTAACACAGAAAAGTGTCTTCGTATTTCCTTGTTTTAATGCACTAATTAAAATATACATAGTGTACCCCCTAATTGACCTATAATTGTTTCCTGTGGTAGGGTACACTATTACCCTGTAATATAATACGTGGTCCAATTTAAAAATTATAGGTCAATATTAAGGTCCGATACCGTGCCGTTAGTTAACATTGAAAAATGTCTTTGAATTTTTAAAGCATTTTAGAACGCTTATTTCCTCATTTTAAGCCCTCAGTTCGGCTTCCACTCTAACTAATGGAGAAAGATGTCGGACACTCCATGGCCCTTCAGCAGCACGTGCGCTGCTAAAGTTCCGCGTTGCAGTGACCCAAAATGGCGTACTCTACACTGCCCGACTACGACACGCCAGTGCCTTTACTCCACAGTTCGGCTTCCGCTCTAATCAGTGGCGAAAGATGGCGGAAACTCCACGGCCCTACTGCGACACGTGCGTGGCTTTTTTACCCCGTTGCGGTGGAACAAAGTATAGAACTCTTCACTGCCCTACTATTACACGTCAGTGCTTTACACAGCGTGACCCTAAAGTTTACTATGTATGCCTATGCGAAATAGAGTGTTCTGAGAAGCTTAAAATGAAGAAATAAGCGTTCTAAAATGCTTTAAAAATTCAAAGACTTCTTTCAATGGTTAAATAACGCAGAGCGCGATATCAGACCTTAATATGGACCCATAATATTTAAATTGAACCAGGTATTATATTACAGGGTAATAGTGTACCCTACCACAGGAAATAATTATAGGTCAATTAGGGGGTACACTATGTATATTTTAAATAGTGCATTAAAACAAGGAAATACGAAAACACTTTTCTATGTTAACTAACGGCACGGTATCGGACCTTAATATTGACCTATAAGTTTTAAATTGGACCACGTATTATATTACAGGGTAATAGTGTACCCTACCACAGGAAATAATTATAGGTCAATTAGGGGGTACACAGAGTGACCCTAAAGTTTACTATGTATGCCTATGCGAAATAGAGTGTTCTGAGAAGATTAAAATGAAGAAATAAGCTTTCTAAAATGCTTTAAAAATTAAAGACATCTTTCAATGGTTAACTAACGCAAGGCGCGATATCAGACCTTAATATGGAACCATAATATTTAAATTGGACCAGGTATTATATTACATAGTAATAGTGTACCCTACCACAGGAAATAATTATAGGTCAATTGGGGGGGTACACTATGTATATTTTAAATAGTGCATTAAAACAATGAAATTCGAAGACATTTTTCTATGTTAACTATCGCCACGGTATCGGACCTTAATATTGACCTATAATTTTTAAATTGGACCACGTATTATATTACAGGGTAATAGTGTACCCTACCACAGGAAATAATTATAGGTCATTTAGGGGGTACACAGCGTCACCCTAAATTTTACTATGTATGCCTATGCGAAATAAAATGTTTTGAGAAGCTTAAAATGAAGAAATAAGCGCTCTAAAATGCTTTAAAAATTCAAAGACATCTTTCAATGGTTAACCAACGCAAGGTGCGATATCAGACCTTAATATTGACCCATAATATTTAAATTGGACCAGGTATTATATTACAGGGTAATAGTGTACCCTACCGCAGGAAATAATTATAGGTCAAATAGGGGGTACACAGCGTGACCCTAAAATTTACTAAGTATTCCTATGCAAAATAAAGTGTTCTGAGAAGCTTAAAATGAGGAATTAAAAGTTCTAAAAAGCTTTTAAAATTCAAAGACATTTTTCTATGTTAACTAACGGTACGGTATCGGACCTTAATATTGACCTATAATTTTTAAATTGGACCACGTAATATATTACAGGGTAATATTGTTCCCTACCACGGGAAATAATTATAGGTCACTTAGGGGGTACACAGCGTGACCCTAAAGTTTACTATGTATGCCTATGCGAAATAAAGTGTTCTGAGAAGCTTAAAATGAAGAAATAAGCGTTCTAAAATGCTTTAAAAATTCAAAGACATCTTTCAATGGTTAACTAAAGCAAGGCGCAATATCAGACCTTAATATTGACCCATAATATTTAAATTGGCCCAGGTATTATATTACAGGGTAATAGTGTACCCTACCACAGGAAATAATTATAGGTCAATAAGGGAGCCCACTATGTATATTTTAAATAGTGCATAAAAACAAGGAAATTCGAAGACACTTTTCTGTGTTAACTAACGTCACGGTATCGGACCTTAATATTGACCTATAATTTTTAAATTGGACCACGTATTATATTACAGGGTTATAGTGTACCCTAGCACAGGAAATAATTATAGGTCAATTAGGGGGTACACAGAGTGACCCTAAAGTTTACTATGTATGCCTATGCGAAATAGAGTGTTCTGAGAAGATTAAAATGAAGAAATAAGCGTTCTAAAATGCTTTAAAAATTAAAGACATCTTTCAATGGTTAACTAACGCAAGGCGCGATATCAGACCTTAATATGGAACCATAATATTTAAATTGGACCAGGTATTATATTACAGAGTAATAGTGTACCCTACCACAGGAAATAATTATAGGTCAATTGGGGGGTACACTATGTATATTTTAAATAGTGCATTAAAACAATGAAATTCGAAGACATTTTTCTATGTTAACTATCGCCACGGTATCGGACCTTAATATTGACCTATAACTTTTAAATTGGACCACGTATTATATTGCAGGGTAATAGTGTACCCTACCACAGGAAATAATTATAGGTCATTTAGGGGGTACACAGCGTCACCCTAAATTTTACTATGTATTCCTATGCAAAATAAAGTGTTCTGAGAAGCTTAAAATGAGGAATTAAGCGTTCTAAAAAGCTTTTAAAATTCAAAGACATTTTTCTATGTTAACTAACGGTACGGTATCGGACCTTAATATTGACCTATAATTTTTAAATTGGACCACGTAATATATTACAGGGTAATATTGTTCCCTACCACGGGAAATAATTATAGGTCACTTAGGGGGTACACAGCGTGACCCTAAAGTTTACTATGTATGCCTATGCGAAATAAAGTGTTCTGAGAAGCTTAAAATGAAGAAATAAGCGTTCTAAAATGCTTTAAAAATTCAAAGACATCTTTCAATGGTTAACTAACGCAAGGCGCAATATCAGACCTTAATATTGACCCATAATATTTAAATTGGCCCAGGTATTATATTACTAAAACAAGGAAATACGAAGACATTTTTCAATGTTAACTAACGGCACGGTATCGGAACTTAATATTGACCTATAATTTTTAAATTGAACCACGCATTATATTCCAGGGTAATTGTGTACCCTACCACAGGAAATAATTATAGGTCATTTAGGGGGTACACAGCGTGACCCTAAATTTTACTATGTATGCCTATGCGAAATAGAGTGTTCTGAGAAGCTTAAAATGAAGAAATAAGCGTTCTAAAATGCTTTAAAAATTCAAAGACATCTTTCAATGGTTAACTAACGCAAGGCGCAATATCAGACCTTAATATTGACCCATAATATTTAAATTGGACCAGGTATTATATTACAGGGTAATAGTGTACCCTTCCACAGGAAATAATTATAGGTCAATTAGGGGGTACACTATGTATATTTTAAATAGTGCATTAAAACAAGGAAATACGAAGACACTTTTCTATGTTAACTAACGGCACGGTATCGAACCTTAATATTGACCTATAATTTTTAAATTGGACCACGTATTATATTACAGGGTTATAGTGTACCCTACCACAGGAAATAATTATAGGTCAATTAGGGGGTACACAGAGTGACCCTAAAGTTTACTATGTATGCCTATGCGAAATAAAGTGTTCTGAGAAGCTTAAAATGAGGAAATAAGCGTTCTAAAATGCTTTAAAAATTCAAAGACATTTTTCTATGTTAACTAACGGCACGGTATAGGACCTTAATATTGACCTATAATTTTTAAATAGGACCACGTATTATATTACAGGGTAATAGTGTACCCTACCGCAGGAAATAATTATAGGTCATTTAGGGGGTACACAGCGTGACCCTAAATTTTACTATGTATGCCTATGCGAAATAGAGTGTTCTGAGATGCTTAAAATGAAGAAATAAGCGTTCTAAAGTGCTTTAAAAATTCAAAGACATCTTTCAATGGTTAACTAACGCAAGGCGCAATATCAGACCTTAATATTGACCCATAATATTTAAATTGGACCAGGTATTATATTACAGGGTAATAGTGTACCCTACCACAGGAAATAATTATAGGTCAATTAGGGGGTACACTATGTATATTTTAAATAGTGCATTAAAACAAGGAAATACGAAGACACTTTTCTATGTTAACTAACGGCACGGTATCGGACCTTAATATTGACCTATAATTTTTAAATTGGACCACGTATTATATTACAGGGTTATAGTGTACCCTACCACAGGAAATAATTATAGGTCAATTAGGGGGTACGCAGAGTGACCCTAAAATTTACTATGTATGCCTATGCGAAATAAAGTGTTCTGAGAAGCTTAAAATGAGGAAATAAGCGTTCTAAAATGCTTTAAAAATTCAAAGACATTTTTCTATGTTAACTAACGGCACGGTATCGGACCTTAATATTGACCTATAATTTTTAAATTGGACCACCTATTATATTACAGGGTAATAGTGTACCCTACCACAGGAAATAATTATAGGTCAATTAGGGGGTACACAGCGTGACCCTAAAGTTTACTATGTATGCCTATGCAAAATAAAGTGTTCTGAGAAGCTTAAAATGAAGAAATAAGCGTTCTAAAATGCTTTAAAAATTCAAAGACATCTTTCAATGGTTAACTAACGCAAGGCGCAATATCAAACCTTAATATTGACCCATAATATTTAAATTGGACCAGGTATTGTATTACAGGGTAATAGTGTACCCTACCACAGGAAATAATTATAGGTCAATTAGGGGGTACACTATGTATATTTTAAATAGTGCATTAAAACAAGGAAATACGAAGACACTTTTCTATGTTAACTAACGGCACGGTATCGGACCTTAATATTGACCTATAATTTTTAAATTGTACCATGTATTATATTACAGGGTAATAGTGTACCTTACCACAGGAAATAATTATAGGTCAATTAGGTGGTACACAGCGTGACCCTAAAGTTTACTATGTATGCCTATGCGAAATAGAGTGTTCTGAGAAGCTTAAAATGAGGAAATAAGTGTTCTAAAATGCTTTAAAAATTCAAAGACATATTTCAATGGTTAACTAACGCAAGGCGCAATATCAGACCTTAATATTGACCCATAATATTTTAATTGGACCAGGTATTATATTACAGGGTAATAGTGTACCCTACCAAAGGAAATAATTATAGGTCAATTAGGGGGTACACAGCGTGACCCTAAAGTTTACTATGTATGCCTATATGAAATAAAGTGTTCTGAGAAGCTTAAAATGAGGAAATAAGCGTTCTAAAATGCTTTAAAAATTCAAAGACATGTTTCTATGTTAACTAACGGCACGGTATCGGACCTTAATATTGACCTATAATTTTTAAATTGGACCACGTATTATATTACAGGGTAATAGTGTACCCTACCACAGGAAATAATTATAGGTCATTTAGGGGGTACACAGCGTGACCCTAAATTTTACTATGTATGCCTATGCGAAATAGAGTGTTCTGAGATGCTTAAAATGAAGAAATAAGCGTTCTAAAATGCTTTAAAAATTCAAAGACATCTTTCAATGGTTAACTAACGCAAAGCGCAATATCAGACCTTAATATTGACCCATAATATTTAAATTGGACCAAGTATTATATTACAGGGTAATAGTGTACCCTACCACAGGAAATAATTATAGGTCAATTAGGGGGTACACTATGTATATTTTAAATAGTGCATTAAAACAAGGAAATACGAAGACACTTTTCTATGTTAACTAACGGCACGGTATCGGACCTTAATATTGACCTATAATTTTTAAATTGGACCACGTATTATATTACAGGGTTATAGTGTACCCTACCACAGGAAATAATTATAGGTCAATTAGGGGGTACGCAGAGTGACCCTAAAATTTACTATGTATGCCTATGCGAAATAAAGTGTTCTGAGAAGCTTAAAATGAGGAAATAAGCGTTCTAAAATGCTTTAAAAATTCAAAGACATTTTTCTATGTTAACTAACGGCACGGTATCGGACCTTAATATTGACCTATAATTTTTAAATTGGACCACCTATTATATTACAGGGTAATAGTGTACCCTACCACAGGAAATAATTATAGGTCAATTAGGGGGTACACAGCGTGACCCTAAAGTTTACTATGTATGCCTATGCAAAATAAAGTGTTCTGAGAAGCTTAAAATGAAG
>NW_028257555.1:15000-27500 GCF_982258835.1 Parasteatoda tepidariorum | reverse complement strand
TTCTTTGCAACTTTCCCTCACGGTACTTGTTTGCTATCGGTCTCACGGCCGTATTTAGCCTTAGGTGGAGTTTACCACCCGATTAGGGCTGCACTCCCAAGCAACCCGACTCCAAGGAGATCGCATCCGCGGACCACCGAGCAGCTATGGGTCTCGCACCCGCTCTGGAAAGATGCCCCGGTCAGGGGGACTTGCTGCAAGGTCGAACCGCGGCACGCTCACTCCCGAACGCCACATTTCCCAGGACCCTTTCGAATCCGGGATTCGGCGCTGGGCTCTTCCCTTTTCGTTCGCCATTACTCAGGGAATCCCTGTTGGTTTCTTTTCCTCCGCTTATTTATATGCTTAAATTCAGCGGGTCGTCTCGTCTGATCTGAGGTCGACACAAAATTTTAAAATATTTATCGATCTCCTTCCTTTCGACTCTTCTTTTTAAAGGGGCACCTCTTTCTTAGGAGACGACATGAGTAGCGTCTTCTCCTCGAGGCACCGCGGCGACAGTGTAGGACGCCGCAATAAGCCGGGGAAGGAACCGAGCACTTTGAGCCGGCGGACCTCTCGGTCCGGTGCGGCCAGGTGGAATAATCCTTTGCAAGTCTCATCCGACCCTCAGACAGGCGAGGCCCCGGGCAGGACCCGAGGCCGCAATGCGCGTTCGAAAAATCAGTGCTCAATGTGTCCTGCAATTCACACCAAGTCTCGCAGCTGGCTGCGTTCTTCATCGACCCGTGAGCCGAGTGATCCACTGCTCAGAGTTGTTATTTTCATTTTAGGCTTTTTATTGCCCTTTTGCGTTCGAGAGTTTCTTATCAAGAATTTTCCTCCGTGAAGGGGGAAAGTGAGTCGGCACCAACGGGGCGGGGGGCCCTATATCAAAGGGGCCCCCTCTTCAAGCCTAGCCCTCCAGAGGAGGACCTCCCTCTTGCCCAAAGAAGGCCGGGAAACAGGCACGCCCACACGGCACCGACGGTTGCGTTCGAATCGGGGACCGCCAGTGAGGGGTCCCCGCGTCAAAAATTTAACAAAGGAATGTAGTTCCTAAGAATCGTTAATGATCCTTCCGCAGGTTCACCTACGGAAACCTTGTTACGACTTTAACTTCCTCTAAATGACCAAGTTCGATCATCTTTCCGGCACGCCGGCTCGACCCGGAGGTCAATCCGAGCGCCAGTCCGAGGACCTCACTAAATCATTCCATCGGATGTTGCGACGGGCGGTGTGCACAAAGGGCAGGGACGTAATCAACACGAGCTGATGACTCGCGCTTACTGGGAATTCCTCGTTCAAGGCGGATAATTACAAACGCCTATCCCAAGCACGAAGGAGGTTCAACGGGTTACCCAGTCCTGTCGGACAGGGAAAGCACACGCTGATTCCTTCATTGTAGCGCGCGTGCGGCCCTGGACATCTAAGGGCATCACAGACCTACTATTGCTCTGTCTCGTGCGGCTAAACGCCGCGTGTCCCTCTAAGAAGAGCGTCCGACAGCAAGGATCGGAACGTCTATTTAGTAGGCTAGAGTCTCGATCGTTATCGGAATTAACCAGACAAATCGCTCCACCAACTAAGAATGGCCATGCACCACCTTCCACAGAATCAAGAAAGAGCTCTTAATCTGTCAATCCTTCCTGTGTCCTATCCAGGTAAGCTTCCCCGTGTTGAGTCAAATTAAGCCGCAGGCTCCATTTCTGGTAGTGCCCTTCCGTCAATTCCTTTAAGTTTCAGCTTTGCAACCATACTTCCCCCGGAACCCAAAAGCTTTGGTTTCCCGGAAGCTGCCCGGCGTGTCATTTGAGGAACACAGCCGGATCGCTGGCTGGCATCGTTTATGGTTAGAACTAGGGCGGTATCTGATCGCCTTCGAACCTCTAACTTTCGTTCTTGATTAATGGAAACATTCTTGGCAAATGCTTTCGCAGTAGTTCGTCTTGCGACGGTCCAAGAATTTCACCTCTAGCGTCGCAATACGAATGCCCCCGTCTGTCCCTCTTAATCATTACCTCGTGTTCCGAAAACCAACAAAATAGAACCGAGGTCCTATTCCATTATTCCATGCACCATTATTCATGCGTCACGCATGCTTTGAGCACTCTAATTTTTTCAAAGTAAAATTGCCGAAACCGAACGACAACCGGTAAAGATCATCGGACAATTTCGGCGGCAATGCTCAGAACAGGCAGTGACCACCGGTAGGCGGACCACCCGTCTGGAACTGAGATCCAACTACGAGCTTTTTAACCGCAACAACTTTAATATACGCTATTGGAGCTGGAGTTACCGCGGCGGCTGGCACCAGACTTTCCCTCCAATGGATCCTCGTTAAAGGATTTAGAGTGTACTCATTCCAATTACGGGGTCTCAAAAGAGTCCCGTATTGTTATTTTTCGTCACTACCTCCCCGAGCCGGGAGTGGGTAATTTGCGCGCCTGCTGCCTTCCTTGGATGTGGTAGCCGTTTCTCAGGCTCCCTCTCCGGAATCGAACCCTGATTCCCCGTTACCCGTTACGACCATGGTAGGCGCGTAACCTACCATCGACAGTTGATAAGGCAGACACTTGAAAGATACGTCGCCGGGACGAGCCCGTGCGATCAGCCCAAAGTTATACAGAGTCACCACGTAGAACGGACACGAGGCCCGATTGGTTTTGGTCTAATAAAAGCGCTCGTCCCCGAAGGTCGGAGCTCTGCTGCATGTATTAGCTCTAGAATTGCCACAGTTATCCAAGTAGTAAGGTACGATCCAAGGAACCATAACTGATTTAATGAGCCATTCGCGGTTTCGCCTTAATACGGCATGTACTTAGACATGCATGGCTTAATCTTTGAGACAAGCATATGACTACTGGCAGGATCAACCAGGTAGCTTTCGCGTTCATTGCGAACGTTCGGAGCCGTGCTCCGAATCCGAGAGGCGGTGGCACCCTCCTTTAGGGGAGGACGCCGGGCCCGGCACGACGGCCGGGTCCAATTCAAACTCTTCGGACGACAAGCCTTTTCTTCCTCCAGTCGGTTCGAGACTCACTGCGTCCTCTCCGGCATCAGCGCCGGGAGGCGAGAGTGCTCTGCCGTCGAGAGTCGTGCTCGCGGCGGACGAAACTGCAGAAAAACCCTTTTCTCTCTTTCCATCACGCTTCAGCCTGGCGCGGCTACGGAACGACGTCCGAGCCACTCGCTGAACAGCCGAGACCTTTTGTTTCCGTGCGGCGTGCCCTCGCCTTTGTCGAGACGAGAGCGTTGCGTGTTTCACGCTCACTGTGCCTCACATATATAGTCCTGCACAAAGTTCATGTTCCAAGCGAATGATTCTTCTCCCCGGTTTCTGCCGTCGGCGTCCGCATCCCCGTAAGCTCGCCGAGGAAATTTTAAAATGAACGGCAAACGCATATCGGCCTCACCGGCCGCGCTCGGCATTCGTTTCGCACTTCCCGTCGACGGACTTAGAAGAATTTCCACAATTTTCTGGACTTAGAAAAATTTCGGAAAAAGTTGGACTTTGACAAAAAAACACTCTGAAACTTAGAATAACTAACTTAATTTAAAATTTTAATAAAATTTAACCAAAAATTATTATTAATTTATATTATAAAATTATTATTATTAAAAATATTATTTATATACACATTTTATTAAAATAATTTGAAAATTAGCATAAAATTATTGTTATTATAAAAATTACATTTTTTAAGCATTTATTATATTATATAAATTTTTTTTTAATTATAATTCAACTATTATTATATAATTATACATTTTTTAAAAAAAAATTTTTTTTTTTTTTGAATTTTTTGGCAAATGAGTGACAGCGTAATCGGGAACTTTAAATAGTGAAATATAATACAAAAAATGAGTGTTGACACAATCTGAGCATCGCACGGTGACCAGAGTCAGCTGTTCTACCAGTTTAGACACGTCAAAAAATCTTCCCCTCCTCGAAAGTTAGCGATGAAGCTCATTTGCATTAATTTACATGTTAAAATGTAAAATTTAGATAGGGACAGTAGGGAATACCGTTATCCCACACTTGCGCATGACTAATTAGTTCAGGAGATGTCTGGCAACCTTGAGACAGACATAGTTTCCCCCGCCACTAACAAAATTACACGTCCTTGCAATCCAAATATAGGCGAAACGGATTTTCTTTTTTTTTTTAAATTAGCCAATAAATGCAATTTCTTTTACAATCTAGTGAAAAAAATAATCTCTTTTTATTTAATATATATTAATTTTAACCCCCCGCCCAAAAAAAAATTTTTTTTTTATAGATTTTTTGAAATTTTTGACTAATGAGGGCCAGCGTAATAGGAAACTTTAACTTAATAAATATAAGACAAAATATTAAGATTTCCATGATATGAGATTCCTTGAGTAACCAGAGAGATTCCTTGTTACTTTTTTTCATTAAAATTTATTTTTATTATTTTTTTTTTCATTTTTAAAAAATAAAAACAAGATTCTGAAATTTTCCATGATCTGAAAAATTCGCCTCAAAATAATAAATTTAAAATGAATCAAAAGAAAATGATGATAAAAAATAAGTAATAAATTTTAGAATAGTTTTTAAAGACTTTTCCTTTACTTTATCACAAAACCGCCGGCTCCCGTCCTTGATATATCACAAAAATCTTGTTAGAGAGCTTAGAGCAACGGCCAATAGGAGTGAAAGGTGAATAGATGACGACGAATAGGAAGCAAGCAACAAAATGTGGTTAGCTATTTCAAGACTAAGGCAAACAACGTTACAAAATATTGCAAGAGGGTTTAGAGCCAATGGGAGGGAGGGGTAAATGGATGACGACCAATAGGAAGCGAGGTGAAAATTGGTCAGCTAATGGATATAGGCAATACAAGATACCATATAAAATTTTGCTGAACAGTTTTATTAAAAATTTTAAAATAATATTTTTTTTAAAAATCCTCCCTGCGGTTTAATTTTTCAGATATTGCGTTCAAATTTTTTTTAAAAGTTGTTTAAAGAAAGACGTTGTAACAAAATGTACTACGCACCAATTTCAATAATAAAATGCTTCTATTAAAGAAGAAAAAATTTATAAAACTACCAAAAAATTAAAATTTATGTTGTCGTTATGTTGAATATACTTGCTCTAATTACTGCAGCATTATTTATTTTGATAGTACATATTTAGCTTGAACAATTTTTTTTAAATGATTTGAATAAAAATTAAACCGCCAGGAACTTTTCTAAAATGCTGAAAAATTGGAATAAGATTTTTAGGTTTCTTTTAGTTAAAAAAATTATATATATTTACTACTATTTACAAATAATTACGCGTCTTGTAAAACTTAGATAAATACTTAACTGTGTTTAAAAAAAAAAAAAATAATAATAATAATTCTTATATTCCTGCAGCTTTTTTTATTTTTAATTTTCCGAAAAAATTTAAGCGATGCTTGCCAAAAATTAAGCTTGGTATAGTATTAGAAACTAATATTTTTTATCCCCCAAATATTGATACATTTAAAAATTCTTCAATATTAAAATTCTTCTCAGGCATTTTTAATTCTAATAGATAAATACAAACTTCTAACAGTATTCTAAGATATTTTAACAGGGCTTAGAGCTTCGGCCAATAGGAAGGAAGGGCGAATAGATGACGACCAATAGGAGGATAGGGTGAATAGATGACGGCCAATAGGAAGCAAGCTCAAGTTAAAGCACTTGTAAAAGCGAAAAGAAGGCTAGCTATCAGGAGGGACCGTATACAAATTGCACAATTGAATGCAGGGACCATATAAAAATTGCACAATCAACCGAAGGGACCATATACATATTGCACGATTGAATTAAGGGACCGTATACAAATTGCATTTTCGACTGAAAATTTTTAAAATTATTTATTTCGCAATAAAAAGATCAAATTATTGATCAGTTATTTAAAACAGTTAAAATAAAACATCACAATGTCATTTAACTAAAAGAAAAAGTATTTTTTTGTTAATTAAAAAATATCTTTGTTCCACATGCTGCGCAATCAAATTGAATGTTGTATTTAAAGCATTACTTAACTGAAAATAAATTTTACGCCCACTTTTCTAACATGAGTGCAAAAAAAATTCAAAGTATTAAAAGAGAAATCATATTTTATCCAATATTCATTAACGAATTTATGTTTATAGCTGAATTTTATGTTTAAACACTTTAGAATAAGTGAATTTCACAGGCGGTCACCCTCCCAAGTACTGACCGCGCCCGATGATGCTTGACTTCGGTTTTTAAGGATCATGTCTCTTATAACGCTTCTAATAAACCAAGAGATATGTTTATTCGCAACTGAAACCACATTATCGAAATTCTTTCTCAGTAAAGAGTTCGTGTATTTAGCGATTAAATTTGAAACTTTATCTTAAAATATACTTTTTTAAATGTCAATCCAGCAGTTGTGAAAATTCGAGAAGCCACGCCCACTTAAGGAGTATTTCTGTATAATATTGAGTAATAATCTAAATTTTTGTATGTTTCCATAGTTTTATCATTTAATTAAATAATACAAAGAGAATAAACCAAAGAAAGAATAGTTTTACTTTGAATAAATTGAAATTTAAAAAGAAAAAAAGGTTCTGTTCACAATGTGTCGTGTAGCCCCGCCCACTTTTTTAAAAACTATGCTTTTCGACTGTAGTTTTGGTGAATTCTATCATTTAATAAAAATTAAATAAGAACAATATTTGTTGTTAAAAATGCATATGACACAGATTCAAATTTGAAGCAATAAAATAATAATCCTTCCCTAAGTTAATTTAATAAATAACATTAAAATCACCAATGAATGGAAAAAGACGGTCACCCTCCCAAACACTGACCGCGCCCGATGATGCTTCACTTCGGTGATCCTGAAATCCAAGCTTTATAGTTACTTTACCAAAGTTCTATTAAACTAAAAAGTTATATTAAATAAGATCTATTCTTTTTTTTCTTCTTCTACCTACATAAGATATTTTACGAAAATATTTTTACAACAATTTAATATAACAGACATTAGGAAAATAAATCCTAACTGCGATGATTGATTGCTTTATAAATATTTTTCATAACATAATTAAAGGGGGGGGGATTAATCTATATATAAATATATTTCTACATATCCTCTATAATTAAATGATTCAATAATTTCCTTTTATTTATTTAAAATTAAATAATGCTAAACATATTGAACCGCGATTTGTTCCTTGCTTCCTATTGGTCGTCATCTATTCACCCTTCACTCCTATTGGCCGTTGCTCTAAGCCCTCTTTCGAGATTTTTGTGTTGTTAACCTGAGTCTTAAAATAGCTAACCACATTTTGTTCCTTGCTTCCTATTGGTCGTCATCTATTCACCCTTCACTCCCATTGGCCGTTGCTCTAAACCCTCTTGCAATGTGTTTCCATATGTTTGTTTATTATTAGAAGAAAAAGCTCTTTTCAAAATGTGTCGGTTATTACGAAACGCCCACTTACAAAAATTATGTTAAGGTTATAAATACATTATTGATAAATTTGATTCATAAATATTTTAAAAGTCTCTTTTATTGTTACTTTAATGAGGAGTACTTTATTTTGATTGAATTCTATACGTTTGTTTTGCTAAGCGGATATTTTAAAAATATTAGTGCAACTTCATATATAGTGTAGCCCCGCCCACTTAAGAAGTATTGCTTCCTTTTTATTACCTAATTCTAATATTATTAAATTCATTTTAAAATAAGTGAATTAACTTCATTCTAATATTATTAAATTGACTTTCAAATAAGCGAACTCACTTTAAAATAAGTGTATACAACAAATAAAAATCACCAATGAATGGAAGAAAATTAAAAATCCAAATGGTCACCCTCCCAAGCACTGTCCGCGCTCGATGATGCATCACTTCATTTATCGTTAAGTCGAACTTTTATATTGAGTTCTCTGAACATTGCTGTTATAATAAATACATCCCAAGTTAAAAATAAAAAAAACTCTCTCATTTCCTTAAACCTTATACTTTTTTCCTTAATTAATAAAGTTTAATAAAGCTAGTGTTAACTTGACATTCGAGGATTTGAAAATTAAGTAATTTAACAAATATTATTTTTTCTCCTTAAAGAAGGTAAGAGTCTTAGTTAATAAATATTGATAGCATGTTGATGTTATTCCATCATTTTTAAAATGTAAGACTATTTAAACTCGAGAAACCAGACGTTGAAAAATTTGGGTGCGGTGGTCAGGAGCGAAAAAGGCATTGTTTTATTTTATTTTATAACCGTCGTTGAACAGCCGACCCAATTTCATGGGTTTACGACTACTTACGTTCAACTCCGTAGCCTTGTAATTTTGAACCAATCCAGAAGACAAGGAAACTCCTGGATCAGTACCCCCAGAGGTATTGATTTGTTGTGGGAACATGGAGGACTTTGAGACTCGACAGATTTAACGTGCATCAGTCACCATTTACTACACGGGGAGTCTTCGGCCGGCGAGGATCGAACCCACGACCTCTTGGATATGGGCCCAGCGCCCTACCGACCAGGCTATCCCGGCCCCAAAAAGGCATTGTTCGTAATTATCCGAATTGAGCGTGAAATTCCAAGCAGGTGCGATTCGTGAGGTCGTGCTGATTACGTCCCTGCCCTTTGTGCAAACCGCCGACCGCATTTAAACTCGAAAAATATTAAATAATGCCATAGGAATTCATCTCCTGAAAAGGTCTATGTTAAAATAGGAACATTGTAATTCTTTCGAAAGCGCTAAAGTTCTATTTATTAAAATGGAAAGAGTAAATCTTATCTTTAACATATTTAAAACAATTTTTTGAATGATATTATTGAAGCTAATACGAACTTTTTATTTCATCTTGATTTTTTTTAAATAAAGGGTTATGAAGTTAGGTTAAAATTTTATATGCTTTTTAATAATTCCATAATGGTCTTTTTCTAAATATGATTCCATAAAGATAATTATTACTACACTAAATTTTCTTAATAAAATAATAATTGAATTGAAAACAAATCTGTTAAACAGATCGAAACACGAGTCCAACTCTTGAACTGGAAGCAACGACAACACTTAGAAATTTTGTTAAGTTTAATTTTTTTGTATTTAAGAATTTAAAAACTATTTAAATAATTAAATAAAATGTACTCTTTTTATTTTATATGGTGGACCCAATACGTTGCAGTTCAATACGTATCAGATCCGTGTCTTCTCATCGAATAAATTCGAAGCTGAGAGACGCTGTCCAAAAATTAGTTTAATATCTAGTTACTCTATGAGTAACGTATCAGATATTAAGCTGATAAGAACAGATACTACACTTTGATCTTAGCCAAAAGGCCGAGAAGCGATAACTGCCCTCGTTTTGGCAAAATTATATCATAAAAATCCAGAGTCGCCGACTTTCCGACCCAAGCGGAAAAATTTTTCACTCGTCGAAACTTGTGTAACGGCTCCCTCTGGTCAGCAAACGATGCTCCAATCGTTTGAATCTTTATATTTAGTCGCATATTCAATTATTTAAAGTTCGCGTTTAAGCTGGCCCTCTATATCCGAAAATTTCAAAAAATGAAATTTTCCGAAAAAAATTTTTTTTTTGCTTTTTTCGGGTTTTTAAATTGAAAAAAGACTATATTCTTCAAAGAAAATTAAAAACTACACTTAGAGAGCTCTCATTACAAATATAACGTTATTCATTAACTTTTATATAGTACAGTATGCGTTATCCTAAATTACGCTGCTGCGAACTGAACTGTCTATCTTATTTTTCAGTTAAAGACTACAAAATCCTCACTTTTGGGACGAATTAAAATTTGGCACTTCGTTTATTAATCAACTATTTCCTTCCCATTCAATAATCAATCGGCTTGTTCCAAAAAATTTAAATTTTCCGAAAAAAAAAAAATCTTTTTTTGCTTTTTTAAATTAATATTTGCTTAAAAAAACATTATTCTTCAATGAAAATTAAAAACTACACTTGAAGAGCTGTTTGACCCATTACATTAATCATTGACTTTTATATAGAACTGTTTCCAACAATGTGCTTCAAAATCAATTTACTATACTGTTAAATATTAATTTCATTTCAATATAATTATACAATTTTTAATTTGATATACTAATTAGGACCTATCCACACCTAAATAACGCTGATGCGAACTGAACTAGGGGATACGTTACTCTATGCGATTTTAAATAAAAAAAAAAAAAATTGTTTCTATAACAGAAATCGGTATGATAGCCCTCCTATTACAAAGGTTACTTAAAAATAAATGCGTTCTGACCTTAAATAGGCTATTGTAAAATTAGTTTGGAACGCGCACCTCAAAATGGGAGTAGTATTCTATCATCAGGGTCTCATTACAGAAAAATAAATGCGTTCTGACGATCGCACGCGTTGAAAGCTTTTCTCCCACCTTCCTTCTTGCTTTGACAGGCGTACTTGAAAAGTACGCCTGTCAAAGCAAAGCGTGTCCCCCTCAAGGAAAAGACTTTCGAACGGGTGCGATGGACAGAACGCGTTTATTGCCTGACTCACAACACTAAAGTGTTTTATAAAAGGCTTTTAATCTAAAATTAATTAAACTTACTTGGGTTGACATTATTTTCTTTAGTACTTGTTTGTGCAATCACCTCATCAAAAAAAATACCCACTCAATTTAAAGTTTAGGGTTAGTTATTAAATGGGCATTATAAAAAACGTAAATTGCTTAGTAATAGATGTTTAAATTATTAAATGTCTTGAATAACTGAATTAATAAATCTTAAAAAAATTTTATTATCAGATTTTAAAAAAAAAAATATAAAAAAAAGAATGTAAGTAAAGTATAGCTGTTTGAAATCAAAATAATTCAAAGACTCCACAAAAGCGTCCAAGTTGGAAATTCGCACACACGATCAAATTTGAGATTGAAAAAAAAAAATTTCTCTTTATTCCAAAAGGACTCAAATTCAAAGTACGAAATTCGCACACACGATCAAATTTGAAATGGAAAAAAAAAATTCGATTTTTATTCCAAAAGGACTCAAATTCAAAGTACGAAATTCGCACACACGATCAAATTTAAGTTAGAAAAAAAAAATTTTTTTTCTTTCCAAAAGAAGACTCAATTTGAAAGTCCGAAATTCGCACACACGATCAAATAAGGTCTTTAAAAAAAAAAAAATTTTTTTTTTTTTTTAAAATGGTTTTAAAGCAAACGCTTTACAAACCTTCCAGTCAGAGGACGAGTCTCAATAGATCGCAGTATGGTAGCTGCTCTACTACGTACAACACCCAGACTAGTACCTAAGTCGTCTACAGACGATTTGGCACCCGTGCATCACACCCACAGGGTTTGGACTCGGAGCCGAGAGCGCACGGTCTAGGCGCCCCCTAGGATGCTCCAAATCGAACAGGCCTCGTCGCCGGGGTAGTCCGCCCACAGGGAGCGGATGTACGCCCCGGCTAACTTTGCCCATCGACGCGACGGATGCGAACGGTATCGTTGCAGTGACTAGACGGGATTCTGACTTAGAGGCGTTCAGTCATTATCCCACGGATGGTAGCTTCGCACCACTGGTCACTCGACCAAGCACATGTACCAAGTGTCCGAACCTGCGGTTCCTCTCGTACTGAGCAGGATTACTATCGCAACGACGAGTCATCAGTAGGTTAAAACTAACCTGTCTCACGACGGTCTAAACCCAGCTCACGTTCTCTATTAGTGGGTGAACAATCCAACGCTTTACGAATTCTGCTTCGTAATGATAGAAAGAGCCGACATCGAAGGATCAAAAAGCGACGTCGCTATGAACGCTTGGCCGCCACAAGCCAGTTATCCCTATGGTAACTTTTCTGGCACCTCTTGCATAAAACTCTTAAAATCAAAAGGATCGATAGGCCCCGCTTTCGCGGTCCGTATTCGTACTGAAAATCAAGATCAAGCGAGCTTTTGCCCTTTTACTCCACGCGAGGTTTCTGTCCTCGCTGAGCTCGCCTTAGGACACCTGCGTTACCTTTTGACAGATGTACCGCCCCAGTCAAACTTCCTGCCTGAATCTGTCCTCGGAGCGGATCGCGCGACTTCGTGAAGGAGTCGCGCTTAGTGCTAGAACCGTGGTCCCTTCGGACCGCTCTCCGCTTCACCGAGTCAGTAAAAACACGATGAAAGTAGTGGTATTTCACTGTCGACGACAGAAGCCGTCTCCCACTTATACTACACCCTTCATGTCTTTTCACAGAGTCAGACTAGAGTCAAGCTCAATAGGGTCTTCTTTCCCCGCTGATTTTTCCAAGCCCGTTCCCTTGGCTGTGGTTTCGCTAGATAGTAGATAGGGACAGTAGGGAATCTCGTTAATCCATTCATGCGCGTCACTAATTAGATGACGAGGCATTTGGCTATTTTTTTTTTTTTTTTTTTTTTTTTTTTTTTTTTTTTTTTTTTTTTTTTTTTTTTTTTTTTTTTTTTTTTTTTTTTTTTTTTTTTTTTTTTTTTTTTTTTTTGATCGAGCTACAAAACAATAATAACAACAATAACAAACAGCCGATCAAC
>NW_028257555.1:0-10000 GCF_982258835.1 Parasteatoda tepidariorum | reverse complement strand
GGGGCGGGGGGCCCTATATCAAAGGGGCCCCCTCTTCAAGCCTAGCCCTCCAGAGGAGGACCTCCCTCTTGCCCAAAGAAGGCCGGGAAACAGGCACGCCCACACGGCACCGACGGTTGCGTTCGAATCGGGGACCGCCAGTGAGGGGTCCCCGCGTCAAAAATTTAACAAAGGAATGTAGTTCCTAAGAATCGTTAATGATCCTTCCGCAGGTTCACCTACGGAAACCTTGTTACGACTTTAACTTCCTCTAAATGACCAAGTTCGATCATCTTTCCGGCACGCCGGCTCGACCCGGAGGTCAATCCGAGCGCCAGTCCGAGGACCTCACTAAATCATTCCATCGGATGTTGCGACGGGCGGTGTGCACAAAGGGCAGGGACGTAATCAACACGAGCTGATGACTCGCGCTTACTGGGAATTCCTCGTTCAAGGCGGATAATTACAAACGCCTATCCCACAGTCGTCACCCAGACGCAGTCGTGGTAGGTCGTGTGCTCCGAGGCTCCTGCTCTACAACCCATCACAGCGGATATTGTGCTTATTTTGTGTTTCCAAGTGTTTAATCGGTTTCGTATTGACAAGTGGATTACGTGGATACCTTTTTTATTTCAATCGGATTATTTTTCGATTTTTTGTGGACTTAGAAGTTTTTGTGCCGGCGGCACTTCATCGGCCGACGCAAAACCCCCCGTTTCTACCGGGACCCCTCGACGGTGCTGACCATTCTCGGACGTGCCTAGCGACAACAGTGCTTAGTGATAGTGTTCGTGTTTAGTGTGTGTGTGCCCTAATCAGGATATCTACAATTAATTAGTGAAGTGTTATTAGTGCCATTAAATTTGGATTACCCATAAATTGGATTAATTAAAACCATACTGAAGAGAGCAGTCAACTTCAAACATGTAAGTCCATTCCAATTAACATTATTTTAAGTGCATTACCATAGTATCTGATTTAATCTTAGTAGCCTTGTTATTTAAATTCATAATTGTATTTTATTTTGAGTAATACTAATTTATTTTATTCCCCCGTAATTTAATTAAGCACGTTTTTATTTAATTTGTTAAGTTAATAATGTAATTTCTCTCCACGTGCTCTTACCAATCCATAGACTATTTTAAATACGCTTTATTTCTGCTAAATAATTTAGTCCCTAATTTAAATCAATCTTATTATCACAACTATTAATTCGTAATCACTTTTTTAAAATTATTTAATCGTGTGCTAAATTAATATGTGTTAAGAGTATTTAATTTACAATCCACGTGTCCACCACTTTTTCATTTTTCATTCAAGTGTTTATTAGTGTTTTACTTATAATAATATTTCTTAGTTATTAATTGTGTTATTAAATAGAGTGCCATCATTTAATTTTTGATTAACTTAACCTATTTTATTGCACCTGTAATTTAAATTAAGTTTAATTTTAGTCATTTAGATAAGCAAATAATAATTTCTATACACCCACTTTTTAATTAATTTCCATAGCTAACTTATTTTACTAATCTAATTCTAAATTATATTCAGTTAATTCAACCAACTAAATAAGTTTCTAAATAAATTTGTTTTATAATCACTAGTGTTAATTATTTAATACCTTTACAATAATTTAATCGTGTGATAATATAATTATGTGTTAAGCGTAACCTAATCACAAATCCACGTGTCCACCACTTTTTACTTTTCTTTCCAAGTGTATTTTGAGCGTTTTACCTTTGGTTACTATACATTAGTAATTAATAGTGTTATTTAATTCGTGTGCCAATTAACCATGTGTTAAACGTTACTTAATCACAAACCCAAGTGTCCACCACTTTTTAATTTTCTTTTCTACCCACGAGTATATTGTGTACTGTAATTGCATTACCTAAAAGTTCTAATTATTTGAACAATTGCGTAAATAATTGTGTTTTGTTAATAATGTGTTAACAGTATTTTCCACCACTTTTAACTTTTTGCTAAAGTGCTAACTGTGTGTCTAATTATAACATTGCCAATAAGTAGTAACCAATATTGTCAATTAACTGTGTGCTAAATTTAAAGTATTTTCTGATTAAATTGCCTTGATTAATTAATAGCCATCTTAAATAAATTTCCATTTCAGTACTGTATTAATTAAAGTTTAATTTAAAGTAATTGCTTATTTTTCAAGTGTCTAACATATTAACAATACCCATCCCCGATACTAACAGCCATTCTTAATTTCTCATAATGTTTTAAACTAATATATTTGTAATTAAACTTAATATTTTGTAGTTCTAATTTAAATTATATTTCTCTACCTTTTCCACGCACGTGGACATCTCAAAACAACTAACAGGTGCAATCCTAATCTCCCACGTCGCGACCTTGAGCGGCTTCCTTTCATCTTAGAACCACCCAGGCAGTCACTCACCTCTGGCTGACCTTCAAAGGCCACCCAGCCTCTGACCTTGTTCCACCCCTCTTTTGATCTAGCCGCCTCGCAGGCCACCTGCACGTAGACCCTGACCTTGGGCTTCCCGCCTTTTCTACTAACAATAAAACCCCTCTGACTTCCCCCAACTAACACCTGCGCCCTTACTTTTTCCCGCCATCAAAACATAAACAAACCCAGTGTTTACAAACTTTGACTTAAAAATAAATAAATACTAGCTATAATTGTTATTTTTAATACTAACTCTTAATACTTCTATAATTTCTTAATACTTAATATACTAAAGTAATCTCTCTTAATATAATAACTATGTAACGACCTTATTAATTTTAAAAAGCCAATTTTAACCATTTAAAGGCTTTCTGTTTTTATTATTTACTATTTGTTTAACAAAGTTGTAATTATTTAACTGTTTTAAAGGTTTTACTACCACTGATTATTATGTAATTGCTCTACCTTTTATTTGTTTTACTGATTTAACTTGTGCATGTAAGTTGATATTACGGATATTTAATGCTCTGTCTTAAGCCCCATGATCTTAAATTATGGCTAATAATCATAAATTTGGCCAAAGTGCCATCCTTTACAACCAACTGGCCCCTGTAACAACCTTTCGGAATTCGGATGTGTACGACCCGGCAGAGGTCCAGGCTCCCAGAGGTAACTCTACCCCCCCAGTTTCGCATAGGACTAGAGCCAATGCGCAACTGATTGGTTTCGAAATTGACCTGACTGGTCGTGTTAGGCAAGAGTTTTCTCTTTTGAATGATTTAACCACGGGATTAAAAAATCTCGCAAAACCCTACCTGTCGAAGGACGCGAAGGCAAAGCAGACGTGCTTGGCGATAGATATCAGTAGTAAGATTAGGGACATAGAACACCTCTTTCAGACCTTGGCCCAACAGTTGGCCCAAAAACCTGACCAAAACAAACAGACCCAAACTAAAACCAAGTCCAAAGCTTTTGGCACTCAGACAGAGAGACCGGCAGCACTGGTAGACGTCGAAGGACTCATTAGTGCTACCGCATCTCTGCATGAGGAGATTAGGGCGAATAACGCCAAGATTGACTTCTTATTGAATCAATCACAACAAACTGAATCAACGCCAAGAACGTATGCTCAGGCCGCCGCACCGACGCAGGACCAACCCCCCATTCCTAGACTCCCCACCATCATTAACCTACCTATACCTCCCAATGCAAATAAGCAAGAATTGATACATAAAGTAACCTCCTTGCAGACTAGGGCCTCTGTCAAAAAAGTAAACATCCAACCAAAACAAATCACCATCAACTGCGACTCAGACTCTGATAAGCAGACCCTCATTAATGACCTTAGCAACAACGACTTTAAAGTCGTTATCCCTAAACAAAGAAGACAGAACATAATAATAACCAACGTACCAACGTACATAACACAGGATTGTCTCTTCGGTCGGCTGCACGCACAGTTGGGCACCAACCAAACAGACTTTCCAATTAAACGGTACAGAGTTAACAAACACAGGAGTAACCAGTCGCTACAGCATTGGGTGATCTCCCTAACTAAAGTCTCTGCCAATATTCTTTGTCGGCAGCAGCACATCTATTTCGGACTTAGCCGCTCAACAATATCAAAATTTGTCAGGATTAACAGGTGCAATAAGTGCCAAAACCTTAATCATAAGGAATCAGATTGCGATTCCGGCCCCATTTGCATGCACTGCGCAGGCAAACATCATTCCAAAAACTGTATCCACCAAGACTCCTGTGTTTGCTACAATTGCCATTATATGAACGAGTACCACAGGCAAGACCCGGACTGGTACCCACTCGATATTTATCACAAAGCTAACGACAGATACTGTCCAACCTATCACCAAGTAAAATACGGCTATTGGCCATAATTTAATCTTAACCTTAACTACCAATTCTACTAAATTTAATCTCAGATTCTCAACAATCTAATTAAGTTTTATCTATTTTATTCCAAATTACTCAAGTTTTTCCTTATTATTAACTCATAGCTAATTTTCAATTAATATTAAGTTTTTTTTACGTCCCTATTCCAAATTAATCAATCTAAATTAATTTTCCGGGTCAAGCCTGTGACCACTCAACCTAATAAACCCTTATCTTTCAGTCAATAAATTCCAGTCTGCATAAAGGTAAGTTAAAAATCAATAGTAAAATGAATAACCAACTACCAAGCCAAATTAAATGCCTTCAAATTAACTTAAATAACTGCAGAGCGGCAACAGCCCTCTCAGCCAGATACGCGCAAGACAATAACATTGATCTAATCTTAATACAAGATCCATATTTAACAAATAGTAAACTATATGGCTACCCAAATCAGTGGACCACACACCACTCAAACAATAAAGAGGCCTGGTTGGTCCTAACCAAAACAACAACCATAAACTTAATACCAGCAACGGAATCAGCAGCCTTTGCCAATATAACCACTTCTTTAGGTAATATCATAATCGGCTCGCAGTACGTCAGGCCACACGCAGATCTTTCAACGGCACTAGATGAGTGGAGCGGCCTTATATCGGACAAACCACTCATACTATGTGCAGATCTGAACGCCAGGTCAACTCAATGGGGCTATACAGCAACAGACAATAGAGGAGATCTATTAATAGACTTCAATATTGCCCATGACCTGATTAGGTTAAATTCACAATCACAACTAACTACTTTTTATACGCCACACGCGAAGGGTAATCCCGACTTCACTTTAGGAAATCGTGACGGCTCTATATTAGTCAATGACTGGACCGTTAACGATACACATACTGCGAGCGACCACAGGTATATAACGTTTAACCTTAGCCAATCCTTAATAGTACCAACTACAAACCGACTTAAAACTAATTTTGGCAACCATCCCAAATTTATTAAATTAATACAGCGCGAGGCCCCAGGCCTAATAGATAATTGTAATAATATTACAACAACAACTGACCTAGACGAGCACACCAGGGCTCTAATTAAAACAGTAACTGAAATAGCAACCAAGATATACAGATACAGGAAAATTAAACCCTCAACCTCGCCCACATGGTGGACAAATAAACTTAAATATGAAAGAAATAGACTAAAAGCATTAAACAAAAGATTAATAGCTAGTAAAGATGCAATAGAAACCAAACTAAATAAAGAAGAATATAATAAAGCTAAAGCTAACTACCGTAAACAAATAACAAAATCAAAAGAAAACTCATGGAAACAATTCTGTAATAATCATTCTGACTCCTATGGTGCAGCATACAAACTGGGCCACGGTAAGCTATTCAAGCCAACAGATCTAAACTTAAAATTACCTAATAATAATATCCCAAACAAACAGGAAGCCCTGGTGTATTTATCCAAATTTCACTTTCCAGACAAAGACGATACCATCGCGGACCAACCACCTCTACATACACAACACATTAATTCTGAGCCACACGCAGACACAAAGGAGGTGAGAGATGCTCTCTTCGCCTTCCTTACTTCTAAAGCACCAGGTCCAGACGGGCTAGACTTTATGATTTGGAGGCGCGTCTTCGAGGCCGACCCGAACATTTTGACTAACTGGATAAATAAATGCTTAACATTAAATCACTTTCCAAACAACCTAAAATCAGCAACCGTCGTGTACTTCGCCAAACCTGGCAAGGACACCACACAACCAGACGCGTATCGACCGATCTGCCTTCTACCAACTTTAGGCAAACTTTTAGAGAAAATAATTAATCAAAGACTAATTCACTTTTTAGAAACAAATAATAAGCTCAGTGATAGACAATTCGGCTTCCGAGAAGGCAGGTCAACAGAATCAGCACTTAAAATAGTCATTAACGAAGCAAAAACAGCCAAAAAGAACAAAAACTGTAAAAACACTAACTATAAAATGTTAATTTCAGTCGACATAAAGGGCGCCTTCGACTCAATACATTGGGACCAAATCATAACTAGATTAAATGATCTTAACTGCCCTAAGCAGTTAGTAAACCTAATTAATAGTTATCTAACTAATAGATCAATCGAATTTGACGGCGGTCTAGGACAAACTAAACTTAACACCTATAAAGGGTGCCCACAGGGGTCATGCCTAGGCCCACTCCTGTGGTTAATTATCGCGGATATTTTTCTGCAAGACTTTAACCAAAATAATGTAAAGACAATAGCATTCGTAGATGACTACGGTTTCATCGTATCAGGTAATAAACGCAATGAAGTAGAATCTAACGCCAATATGGCCATGAATACATTTAATGATTTTTGCAATAAATATCACCTAAATCTCTCGATTAACAAATGTAACTTTATGACTTTTAAAAACCCATTTAAACAAAGACCTCCAATAGTTAAAATCAATAACCAATCAATTAAATCAGTAACTTCAATAAAATACTTAGGGGTCGTCCTAGACCAACACCTTAACTTTCTCGAACATATTAAATCACTTAGGGCAAAAGCCACCAACATCCACAACCAATTAATTAAACTAGCCCCGAGGACCTGGGGAATCCAAACCAAACTGCTGAAACTCTGGTACCACACGGTAGCAGAAAAAACACTCACATACGCGTCAGCCGCATGGGGCACCAACTTAAACAAAACAGCCATCAATGCTTTAAACAGTGTACAAAGACCACTTTTAATCAGATTAGCAAGAAGTTTTAAGACAACTTCAAGTGTAGCACTTAACGTTTTAACAGGCATTCCGCCACTTCACCTACAAGTACTAAAAGAATCTATAATAGCTAATACACTAAGATTTAATACATCCAACGACCAATACAATATTAACGCAATAGACTATCAACAGAAAATTAAAAGCAACCGCACTCATCCAGCAGATAAAATAAGTTATAAGTACATCTCTCTACCACCCTGTAAACCAATAGCAACAATAACTAATATCTACACTGATGGTTCAAAAACAGATCAAGGAGTTGGTGCAGCATTCTGTGTATACAACAACAATCACTTAACGGACACGTTTAAATTCACACTAAAACAAGACAATACTGTCTTCCAAGCAGAGATTCTAGCAATTAAAGAAGCCATTAACTGGTTAGATACACAAAATTGCCGAGAGGCAACAATACACACGGATAGTCTGGCTGGCATGCACGCACTTATCAAAACGAAACAAAAGGACCCACACGTAGCAGAAACGCAAAATCAGTTAGTACACCTAGCCAGCAAATGTAACGTTAAAATACACTGGGTGGCCGCGCACACAGGCATTATAGGTAACGAATCAGCCGACCAAGCTGCAAAAGACGCTGCAGCCGGCAACGGGCAACAAATAGCAATTAAACTACCCCCATCATGTCTTAAAAACAAGACAAAGGCAATCATAGCCAAACTTTGGCAAGAACACTGGACCAATTCAGACAAAGGTCCAACCACCAAAATGTACTACCCTAAGGTTAACTACGATAGATTAATTGGCCACCCAGCCGTAACGCAATTTTTAACAGGACACGGCTTCTTCCCAACATTCCTGCACAGAATGCACCGAGTTAACACAGATGAGTGCCCATGCGGCGAGCTAGGCTCACCTGAACACTACTTACACGAGTGTCCACTGACCGAACATAATCATCTTAAAAAACCTAACCAAGCCCACCTAACGGCTTTTGCAGACAGCCTATCTAATATAAGTATTATACACAAACTAATTAAAATATTAGACACAACTAGAGCTATAACAGACAACATGTGAGTAGCGGCACACGATACATGCATACCCCACAATCAACCACGGACTGGCTCACAATAGCAGCCAACGTGGTTGATCACCACACACGCCTTCACCACTGACCAGTAGGCAGTGCGTCCGGAGCTCTTCAGCTACCCGTGAAGGTTATTACAAAAAAAAAAAAAAAAAAAAAAAAAAAAAAAAAAAAAAAAAAAAAAAAAAAAAAAGGGAGTGATAAAGGGCCAGTCCCTCTATAACCTTGTCAAAGCGTAATATCAAACTAACAAGCATAATAACTAAACCATGAAATCGATTTCCATAATATTACTTTTAATCAATATACTGATTATAATAATAATAACTTAACTGCATGATAATAACTACTTACCCTGGTAAATGTCTACCAACAAAAGTTAAAAGCTACAATTTTCATTTAAAGACTCTAGTAAATAGACTAAACACCGACCAAAGCAATGAGTACTGGAAAACAGGGACCTAAAATACTTTTTCATTATTTAGTGAACACCTCCGAATACTTCACGAATGAGTTGGAAGGAATAACCGACAGGACCTTCCTGGAGGAGGTGGGCCAGTTTTCACATAGGAAGGGAAGAGGGTGCGTTGGATAAAAGGTAGCACACGGAGGACAGTCAGTTGCCCCTGCGCACATTGGACACCCCTCCAAAGTGCTATCAACCTTTCAACACACAACTCAGAACAACCTTATTTTCCATTATTTTAACTTTTTCATTTTTTCGTGTTAATCACCAAATCTCCACGTGACAAGAGTTGGGTGAACATTATAGCAATGCCACCCTGAAGGTGACGGACCACTTTTCTATGGATCCGGTCGTCGGTACTGCGGGAAGACGAAAGCAAAGCCCGGCTTTGCTTTTCCGGAGACCACGTTTCTTAATCAATTCATTTTTTTTTTTTTTTTTTTTTTTTTTTTTTTTTTTTTTTTTTTTTTTTTTTTTTTTTTTTTTTTTTTTTTTTTTTTTTTTTTTTTTTCTTTCCAGCCCATTGCAAAAATATAATAGCAAAACTAAACAAGGCTGACCCAAATGTCACTCCCACAAAAATAATTACTGTGATGTGACTAGCTTATTTGTGTTTATTGTATATATGTCTAAATAATTTCGCTAGTCTATATGTTAACCATACACCACACAAACACACACTCAACCACGGACTGGCTCACAATGGCAGCCAACGTGGTTGATCAACACACACGCCTTCACCACTGACCATACAGGCAGTGCGCCCGGAGCTTTTCAGCTACCCGTGGAGGTCATAGATGTTTTGATGTATAAAAAAAAAAAAAAAAAAAAAAAAAAAAAAAAAAAAAAAAAAAAAAAAAAAAAAAAAAAAAAAAAAAAAAATTGTGTTGTGGCTAGCTATTAAATATTGTAACGTGTTTGCTGTAATAGTGTTTTTATCTGTAATGTCGCTAGTCTAAATATTACTTCCAGATGATACTGATGCAGGGGTAAGGCAATTATTTAAATGTAAATCAATATAATAATTTAGTCGTTAATTTAGTTTTTATCGCATAATAAGCTAAGTTCTTAATAATAAGTAATAATCTAAGCTAAGCAATAATTTAATTCCATAATTTTAAACTTACAGCTTAACTTTCTTTTCATAGTAATAATAATTTATATAACATAGACAAGTGCTATTAATTCAATATTATTAGAATAAGTATTCTTAGTGCAATAGTAACTTAATTTGTTATTGTAATCAGTAATAAGTTGTAATTAGTAACTTAACTTGTAATAAATGATATTTGTAATAATCTATAATTTGTAATAAGTTAATATTAGTAACTTAATTAATAATTAAACTTAATTAAAATAGCACTTTTAATTTTAAAATTGTATTTTATATGCATT
>NW_028257554.1:0-32282 GCF_982258835.1 Parasteatoda tepidariorum | reverse complement strand
GCTTATTTCTTCATTTTAAGCTTCTCAGAACACTTTATTTCGCATAGGCATACATAGTAAACTTTAGGGTCACTCTGTGTACCCCCTAATTGACCTATAATTATTTCCTGTGGTAGGGTACACTATAACCCTGTAATATAATACGTGGTCCAATTTAAAAATTATAGGTCAATATTAAGGTCCGATACCGTACCGTTAGTTAACATAGAAAAATGTCTTTGAATTTTTAAAGCATTTTAGAACGCTTATTTCCTCATTTTATGCTTCTCGAACACTTTATTTTGCATAGGAATACATAGTAAACTTTAGGGTCACGCTGTGTACCCCCTAATTGACCTATAATTATTTCCTGTGGTAGGGTACACTATTACCCTGTAATATAATACCTGGTCCAATTTAAATATTATGGGTCAATATTAAGGTCTGATATTGCGCCTTGCGTTAGTTAACCATTGAAAGATGTCTTTGAATTTTTAAAGCATTTTAGAACGCTTATTTCTTTATTTTAAGCTTCTCAGAACACTTTATTTCGCATAGGCATACATAGTAAACTTTAGGGTCACTCTGTGTACCCCCTAATTGACCTATAAGTATTTCCTGTGGTAGGGTACACTATAAACCTGTAATATAATACGTGGTCCAATTTAAAAATTATAGGTCAATATTAAGGTCCGATACCGTACCGTTAGTTAACATAGAAAAATGTCTTTGAATTTTTAAAGCATTTTAGAACGCTTATTTCCTCATTTTAAGCTTCTCAGAACACTTTATTTTGCATAGGAATACATAGTAAACTTTAGGGTCACGCTGTGTACCCCCTAATTGACCTATAATTATTTCCTGCTTTAGGGTACACTATTACACTTTAATATAATACCTGTTCCAATTTAAATATTATGGGTCAATATTAAGGTCTGATATCGCGCCTTGCGTTTATTAACCATTGAAAGATGTCTTTGAATTTTTAAAGCATTTTAGAACGCTTATTTCTTCATTTTAAGCTTCTCAAAACATTTTATTTCTCATAGGCATACATAGTAAAATTTAGGGTCACGCTGTGTACCCCCTAAATGACCTATAATTATTTCCTGTGGTAGGGTACACTATTACCCTGTAATATAATACGTGGTCCAATTTAAAAATTATAGGTCAATATTAAGGACCGATACCGTGCCGTTAGTTAACATAGAAAAATGTCTTTAATTTTTAAAGCAATTTAGAACGCTTATTTCTTCATTTTAAGCTTCTCAAAACATTTTATTTCTCATAGGCATACATAGTAAAATTTAGGGTCACGCTGTGTACCCCCTAATTGACATATAATTATTTCCTGTGGTAGGGTACACTATTACCCTGTAATATAATACCTGGTCCAATTTAAATATTATGGGTCAATATTAAGGTCTGATATCGCGCCTTGCGTTGATTAACCATTGAAAGATGTCTTTGAATTTTTAAAGCATTTTAGAAAGCTTATTTCTTCATTTTAAGCTTCTCAGAACACTTTATTTCGCATAGGCATACATAGTAAAATTTAGGGTCACTCTGTGTACCCCCTAATTGACCTATAATTATTTCCTGTGGTAGGGTACACTATAACCCTGTAATATAATACGTGGTCCAATTTAAAAATTATAGGTCAATATTAAGGTCCGATACCGTACCGTTAGTTAACATAGAAAAATGTCTTTGAATTTTTAAAGCATTTTAGAACGCTTATTTCCTCATTTTATGCTTCTCGAACACTTTATTTTGCATAGGAATACATAGTAAACTTTAGGGTCACGCTGTGTACCCCCTAATTGACCTATAAATATTTCCTGCTGTAGTGTACACTATTACCCTGTAATATAATACCTAGTCTAATTTAAATATTATGGGTCAATATTAAGGTCTGATATCGCGCCTTGCGTTGGTTAACCATTGAAAGATGTCTTTGAATTTTAAAGCATTGTAGAACGCTTATTTCTTCATTTTAAGCTTCTCAGAACACTTTATTTCGCATAGGCATACATAGTAAACTTTAGGGTCACTCTGTGTACCCCCTAATTGACCTATAAGTATTTCCTGTGGTAGGGTACACTATAAACCTGTAATATAATACGTGGTCCAATTTAAAAATTATAGGTCAATATTAAGGACCGATACCGTGCCGTTAGTTAACATAGAAAAATGTCTTTAATTTTTAAAGCAATTTAGAACGCTTATTTCCTCAATTTAAGCTTCTCAGAACACTTTATTTCGCATAGGCATACATAGTAAATTTTAGGGTCAAGCTGTGTACCATCTAATTGACCTATAATTATTTCATGTGGTAGGGTACACTATTACCTGTAATATAATACCTGGTCCAATTTAAAAATTATAGGTCAATATTAAGGTCCGATACCGTGCCGTTAGTTAACATAGAAAAATGTCTTTGAATTTTTAAAGCATTTTAGAACGCTTATTTCCTCATTTTAAGCTTCTCGGAACACTTTATTTCGCATAGGCATACAAAGTAAATTTTAGGGTCACGCTGTGTACCCCCTAATTGACCTATAATTATTTCCTGTGGTAGGGTACACTATTACCCTGTAATATAATACCTGGTCCAATTTAAATATTATGGGTCAATATTAAGGTCTGATATCGCGCCTTGCGTTGATTAACCATTGAAAGATGTCTTTGAATTTTTAAAGCATTTTAGAAAGCTTATTTCTTCATTTTAAGCTTCTCAGAACACTTTATTTCGCATAGGCATACATAGTAAAATTTAGGGTCACTCTGTGTACCCCTAATTGACCTATAATTATTTCCTGTGGTAGGGTACACTATAACCCTGTAATATAATACGTGGTCCAATTTAAAAATTATAGGTCAATATTAAGGTCCGATACCGTACCGTTAGTTAACATAGAAAAATGTCTTTGAATTTTAAAGCATTTTAGAACGCTTATTTCCTCATTTTATGCTTCTCGAACACTTTATTTTGCATAGGAATTACATAGTAAACTTTAGGGTCACGCTGTGTACCCCCTAATTGACCTATAAATATTTCCTGCTGTAGTGTACACTATTACCCTGTAATATAATACCTAGTCTAATTTAAATATTAATGGGTCAATATTAAGGTCTGATATCGCGCCTTGCGTTGGTTAACCATTGAAAGATGTCTTTGAATTTTTAAAGCATTGTAGAACGCTTATTTCTTCATTTTAAGCTTCTCAGAACACTTTATTTCGCATAGGCATACATAGTAAACTTTAGGGTCACTCTGTGTACCCCCTAATTGACCTATAAGTATTTCCTGTGGTAGGGTACACTATAAACCTGTAATATAATACGTGGTCCAATTTAAAAATTATAGGTCAATATTAAGGACCGATACCGTGCCGTTAGTTAACATAGAAAAATGTCTTTAATTTTTAAAGCAATTTAGAACGCTTATTTCCTCAATTTAAGCTTCTCAGAACACTTTATTTCGCATAGGCATACATAGTAAATTTTAGGGTCAAGCTGTGTACCATCTAATTGACCTATAATTATTTCATGTGGTAGGGTACACTATTACCCTGTAATATAATACCTGGTCCAATTTAAAAATTATAGGTCAATATTAAGGTCCGATACCGTGCCGTTAGTTAACATAGAAAAATGTCTTTGAATTTTAAAGCATTTTAGAACGCTTATTTCCTCATTTTAAGCTTCTCGGAACACTTTATTTCGCATAGGCATACAAAGTAAACTTTAGGGTCACGCTGTGTACCCCCTAATTGACCTATAATTATTTCCTGTGGTAGGGTACACTATTACCCTGTAATATAATACCTGGTCCAATTTAAATATTATAGGTCAATATTAAGGTCTGATATTGCGCCTTGCGTTAGTTAACCATTGAAAGATGTCTTTGAATTTTTAAAGCATTTAGAACGCTTATTTCTTCATTTTAAGCTTCTCAGAACACTTTATTTCGCATAGGCATACATAGTAAACTTTAGGGTCACTCTGTGTACCCCCTAATTGACCTATAAGTATTTCCTGTGGTAGGGTACACTATAAACCTGTAATATAATACGTGGTCCAATTTAAAAATTATAGGTCAATATTAAGGACCGATACCGTGCGTTAGTTAACATAGAAAAATGTCTTTAATTTTTAAAGCAATTTAGAACGCTTATTTCCTCAATTTAAGCTTCTCAGAACACTTTATTTCGCATAGGCATACATAGTAAATTTTAGGGTCAAGCTGTGTACCATCTAATTGACCTATAATTATTTCCTGTGGTAGGGTACACTATTACCCTGTAATATAATACCTGGTCCAATTTAAAAATTATAGGTCAATATTAAGGTCGATACCGTGCCGTTAGTTAACATAGAAAAATGTCTTTGAATTTTTAAAGCATTTTAGAACGCTTATTTCCTCATTTTAAGCTTCTCGGAACACTTTATTTCGCATAGGCATACAAAGTAAACTTTAGGGTCACGCTGTGTACCCCCTAATTGACCTATAATTATTTCCTGTGGTAGGGTACACTATTACCCTGTAATATAATACCTGGTCCAATTTAAATATTATAGGTCAATATTAAGGTCTGATATTGCGCCTTGCGTTAGTTAACCATTGAAAGATGTCTTTGAATTTTTAAAGCATTTTAGAATGCTTATTTCTTCATTTTAAGCTTCTCAGAACACTTTATTTCGCATAGGCATACATAGTAAACTTTAGGGTCACTCTGTGTGCCCCCAAATTGACCTATAATTATTTCCTGTGGTAGGGTACACTATAACCCTGTAATATAATACGTGGTCCAATTTAAAATTATAGGTCAATATTAAGGTCCGATACCGTACCGTTAGTTAACATAGAAAAATGTCTTTGAATTTTTAAAGCATTTTAGAACGCTTATTTCCTCATTTTATGCTTCTCGAACACTTTATTTTGCATAGGAATACATAGTAAACTTTAGGGTCACGCTGTGTACCCCCTAATTGACCTATAAATATTTCCTGCTGTAGTGTACACTATTACCCTGTAATATAATACCTAGTCTAATTTAAATATTATGGGTCAATATTAAGGTCTGATATCGCGCCTTGCGTTGGTTAACCATTGAAAGATGTCTTTGAATTTTTAAAGCATTGTAGAACGCTTATTTCTTCATTTTAAGCTTCTCAAAACATTTTATTTCGAATAGGCATACATAGTAAAATTTAGGGTCACGCTGTGTACCCCCCTAAATGACCTATAATTATTTCCTGTGGTAGGGTACACTATTACCCTGTAATATAATACGTGGTCCAATTTAAAAATTATAGGTCAATATTAAGGTCCGATACCGTGCCGTTAGTTAACATAGAAAAATGTCTTGAATTTTTAAAGCATTTTAGAACGCTTATTTCCTCATTTTAAGCTTCTCAGAACACTTTATTTCGCATAGGCATACATAGTAAACATTAGGGTCACGCTGTGTACCCCCTAATTGACCTATAATTATTTCCTGTGGTAGGGTACACTATTACCCTGTAATATAATACCTGGTCCAATTTAAATATTATGGGTCAATATTAAGGTCTGATATTGCGCCTTGCGTTTATTAACCATTGAAAGATGTCTTTGAATTTTTAAAGCATTTTAGAACGCTTATTTCTTCATTTTAAGCTTCTCAAAACATTTATTTCTCATAGGCATACATAGTAAAATTTAGGGTCACGCTGTGTACCCCCTAAATGACCTATAATTATTTCCTGTGGTAGGGTACACTATTACCCTGTAATGTAATACGTGGTCCAATTTAAAAATTATAGGTCAATATTAAGGACCGATACCGTGCCGTTAGTTAACATAGAAAAATGTCTTTAATTTTTAAAGCAATTTAGAACGCTTATTTCTTCATTTTAAGCTTCTCAAAACATTTTAATTCTCATAGGCATACATAGTAAAATTTAGGGTCACGCTGTGTACCCCCTAAATGACCTATAATTATTTCCTGTGGTAGGGTACACTATTACCCTGTAATATAATACGTGGTTCAATTTAAAAATTATAGGTCAATATTAAGGACCGATACCGTGCCGTTAGTTAACATAGAAAAATGTCTTTAATTTTTAAAGCAATTTAGAACGCTTATTTCCTCAATTTAAGCTTCTCAGAACACTTTATTTCGCATAGGCATACATAGTAAATTTTAGGGTCAAGCTGTGTACCATCTAATTGACCTATAATTATTTCCTGTGGTAGGGTACACTATTACCCTGTAATATAATACCTGGTCCAATTTAAAAATTATAGGTCAATATTAAGGTCCGATACCGTGCCGTTAGTTAACATAGAAAAATGTCTTGAATTTTTAAAGCATTTTAGAACGCTTATTTCCTCATTTTAAGCTTCTCAGAACACTTTATTTCGCATAGGCATACATAGTAAACTTTAGGGTCACGCTGTGTACCCCCTAATTGACCTATAATTATTTCCTGTTGTAGGGTACACTATTACCCTGTAATATAATACCTGGTCCAATATAAATATTATGGGTCAATATTAAAGTCTGATATTGCGCCTTGCGTTAGTTAACCATTGAAAGATGTCTTTGAATTTTTAAAGCATTTTAGAACGCTTATTTCTTCATTTTAAGCTTCTCAGAACACTTTATTTTGCTTAGGAATACATAGTAAACTTTACGGTTACGCTGTGTACCCCCTAATTGACCTATAATTATTTCCTGCTGTAGGGTACACTATTTCCCTGTAATATAATACCTGGTCCAATTTAAATATTATGGGTCAATATTAAGGTCTGATATCGCGCCTTGCGCCTTGAAAATAAGCGTTTTATAAAAAATAAGCGTCATATTTTACCAGGTATTATATTACAGGGTAATAGTGTACCCTACAACAGGAAATAATTATAGGTCAATTAGGGGGTACACAGCGTGACCCTAAAGTTTACTATGTATGCCTATGCGAAATAAAGTGTTCTGAGAAGCTTAAAATGAGGAAATAAGCGTTCTAAAATGCTTTAAAAATTCAAGACATTTTTTCTATGTTAACTAACGGCACGGTATCGGACCTTAATATTGACCTATAATTTTTAAATTGGACCAGGTATTATATTACAGGGTAATAGTGTACCCTACCACAGGAAATAATTATAGGTCAATTAGATGGTACACAGCTTGACCCTAAAATTTACTATGTATGCCTATGCGAAATAAAGTGTTCTGAGAAGCTTGAATTGAGGAAATAAGCGTTCTAAATTGCTTTAAAAATTAAAGACATTTTTCTATGTTAACTAACGGCACGGTATCGGTCCTTAATATTGACCTATAATTTTTAAATTGGACCACGTATTATATTACAGGGTAATAGTGTACCCTACCACAGGAAATAATTATAGGTCATTTAGGGGGTACACAGCGTGACCCTAAATTTTACTATGTATGCCTATGAGAAATAAAATGTTTTGAGAAGCTTAAAATGAAGAAATAAGCGTTCTAAATTGCTTTAAAATTAAAGACATTTTTCTATGTTAACTAACGGCACGGTATCGGTCCTTAATATTGACCTATAATTTTTAAATTGGACCACGTATTATATTACAGGGTAATAGTGTACCCTACCACAGGAAATAATTATAGGTCATTTAGGGGGTACACAGCGTGACCCTAAATTTTACTATGTATGCCTATGAGAAATAAAATGTTTTGAGAAGCTTAAAATGAAGAAATAAGCGTTCTAAAATGCTTAAAAATTCAAAGACATCTTTCAATGGTTAATAAACGCAAGGCGCGATATCAGACCTTAATATTGACCCATAATATTTAAATTGGAACAGGTATTATATTAAAGGGTAATAGTGTACCCTAAAGCAGGAAATAATTATAGGTCAATTAGGGGGTACACAGCGTGACCCTAAAGTTTACTATGTATTCCTATGCAAAATAAAGTGTTCTGAGAAGCTTAAAACTAGGAAATAAGCGTTCTAAAATGCTTTAAAAATTCAAAGACATTTTTCTATGTTAACTAACGGTACGGTATCGGACCTTAATATTGACCTATAATTTTTAAATTGGACCACGTATTATATTTCAGGTTTATAGTGTACCCTACCACAGGAAATACTTATAGGTCAATTAGGGGGTACACAGAGTGACCCTAAAGTTTACTATGTATGCCTATGCGAAATAAAGTGTTCTGAGAAGCTTAAAATAAAGAAATAAGCGTTCTAAAATGCTTTAAAAATTCAAAGACATCTTTCAATGGTTAACTAACGCAAGGCGCAATATCAGACCTTAATATTGACCCATAATATTTAAATTGGACCAGGTATTATATTACAGGGTAATAGTGTACCCTACCACAGGAAATAATTATAGGTCAATTAGGGGGTACACAGCGTGACCCTAATGTTTACTATGTATGCCTATGCGAAATAAAGTGTTCTGAGAAGCTTAAAATGAGGAAATAAGCGTTCTAAAATGCTTTAAAAATTCAAGACATTTTTCTATGTTAACTAACGGCACGGTATCGGACCTTAATATTGACCTATAATTTTTAAATTGGACCACGTATTATATTACAGGGTAATAGTGTACCCTACCACAGGAAATAATTATAGGTCATTTAGGGGGTACACAGCGTGACCCTAAATTTTACTATGTATGCCTATGCGAAATAAAATGTTTTGAGAAGCTTAAAATGAAGAAATAAGCGTTCTACAA
The DNA here is from genome assembly GCF_982258835.1 of Parasteatoda tepidariorum. Classification (NCBI taxonomy): domain Eukaryota; kingdom Metazoa; phylum Arthropoda; class Arachnida; order Araneae; family Theridiidae; genus Parasteatoda; species Parasteatoda tepidariorum. The sequence continues at coordinate 23,580 of NW_028257554.1, read as the reverse complement.
TGCTTTAAAAATTCAAAGACATCTTTCAATGGTTAACCAACGCAAGGCGCGATATCAGACCTTAATATTGACCCATAATATTTAAATTAGACTAGGTATTATATTACAGGGTAATAGTGTACACTACAGCAGGAAATATTTATAGGTCAATTAGGGGGTACACAGCGTGACCCTAAAGTTTACTATGTATTCCTATGCAAAATAAAGTGTTCGAGAAGCATAAAATGAGGAAATAAGCGTTCTAAAATGCTTTAAAAATTCAAAGACATTTTTCTATGTTAACTAACGGTACGGTATCGGACCTTAATATTGACCTATAATTTTTAAATTGGACCACGTATTATATTACAGGGTTATAGTGTACCCTACCACAGGAAATAATTATAGGTCAATTTGGGGGCACACAGAGTGACCCTAAAGTTTACTATGTATGCCTATGCGAAATAAAGTGTTCTGAGAAGCTTAAAATGAAGAAATAAGCGTTCTAAAATTCTTTAAAAATTCAAAGACATCTTTCAATGGTTAACTAACGCAAGGCGCAATATCAGACCTTAATATTGACCTATAATATTTAAATTGGACCAGGTATTATATTACAGGGTAATAGTGTACCCTACCACAGGAAATAATTATAGGTCAATTAGGGGGTACACAGCGTGACCCTAAAGTTTACTTTGTATGCCTATGCGAAATAAAGTGTTCCGAGAAGCTTAAAATGAGGAAATAAGCGTTCTAAAATGCTTTAAAAATTCAAAGACATTTTTCTATGTTAACTAACGGCACGGTATCGGACCTTAATATTGACCTACAATTTTTAAATTGGACCAGGTATTATAATACAGGGTAATAGTGTACCCTACCACAGGAAATAATTATAGGTCAATTAGATGGTACACAGCTTGACCCTAAAATTTACTATGTATGCCTATGCGAAATAAAGTGTTCTGAGAAGCTTAAATTGAGGAAATAAGCGTTCTAAATTGCTTTAAAAATTAAAGACATTTTTCTATGTTAACTAACGGCACGGTATCGGTCCTTAATATTGACCTATAATTTTTAAATTGGACCACGTATTATATTACAGGTTTATAGTGTACCCTACCACAGGAAATACTTATAGGTCAATTAGGGGGTACACAGAGTGACCCTAAAGTTTACTATGTATGCCTATGCGAAATAAAGTGTTCTGAGAAGCTTAAAATAAAGAAATAAGCGCTCTAAAATGCTTTAAAAATTCAAAGACATCTTTGAATGGTTAACTAACGCAAGGCGCAATATCAGACCTTAATATTGACCCATAATATTTAAATTGGACCAGGTATTATATTACAGGGTAATAGTGTACCCTACCACAGGAAATAATTATAGGTCAATTAGGGGGTACACAGCGTGACCCTAATGTTTACTATGTATGCCTATGCGAAATAAAGTGTTCTGAGAAGCTTAAAATGAGGAAATAAGCGTTCTAAAATGCTTTAAAATTCAAGACATTTTTCTATGTTAACTAACGGCACGGTATCGGACCTTAATATTGACCTATAATTTTTAAATTGGACAACGTATTATATTACAGGGTAATAGTGTACCCTACCACAGGAAATAATTATAGGTCATTTAGGGGGTACACAGCGTGACCCTAAATTTTACTATGTATGCCTATGCGAAATAAAATGTTTTGAGAAGCTTAAAATGAAGAAATAAGCGTTCTACAATGCTTTAAAAATTCAAAGACATCTTTCAATGGTTAACCAACGCAAGGCGCGATATCAGACCTTAATATTGACCCATAATATTTAAATTAGACTAGGTATTATATTACAGGGTAATAGTGTACACTACAGCAGGAAATATTTATAGGTCAATTAGGGGGTACACAGCGTGACCCTAAAGTTTACTATGTATTCCTATGCAAAATAAAGTGTTCGAGAAGCATAAAATGAGGAAATAAGCGTTCTAAAATGCTTTAAAAATTCAAAGACATTTTTCTATGTTAACTAACGGTACGGTATCGGACCTTAATATTGACCTATAATTTTTAAATTGGACCACGTATTATATTACAGGGTTATAGTGTACCCTACCACAGGAAATAATTATAGGTCAATTTGGGGGCACACAGAGTGACCCTAAAGTTTACTATGTATGCCTATGCGAAATAAAGTGTCTGAGAAGCTTAAAATGAAGAAATAAGCGTTCTAAAATGCTTTAAAAATTCAAAGACATCTTTCAATGGTTAACTAACGCAAGGCGCAATATCAGACCTTAATATTGACCTATAATATTTAAATTGGACCAGGTATTATATTACAGGGTATAGTGTACCCTACCACAGGAAATAATTATAGGTCAATTAGGGGGTACACAGCGTGACCCTAAAGTTTACTTTGTATGCCTATGCGAAATAAAGTGTTCCGAGAAGCTTAAAATGAGGAAATAAGCGTTCTAAAATGCTTTAAAAATTCAAAGACATTTTTCTATGTTAACTAACGGCACGGTATCGGACCTTAATATTGACCTACAATTTTTAAATTGGACCAGGTATTATAATACAGGGTAATAGTGTACCCTACCACAGGAAATAATTATAGGTCAATTAGATGGTACACAGCTTGACCCTAAAATTTACTATGTATGCCTATGCGAAATAAAGTGTTCTGAGAAGCTTAAATTGAGGAAATAAGCGTTCTAAATTGCTTTAAAAATTAAAGACATTTTTCTATGTTAACTAACGGCACGGTATCGGTCCTTAATATTGACCTATAATTTTTAAATTGGACCACGTATTATATTACAGGTTTATAGTGTACCCTACCACAGGAAATACTTATAGGTCAATTAGGGGGTACACAGAGTGACCCTAAAGTTTACTATGTATGCCTATGCGAAATAAAGTGTTCTGAGAAGCTTAAAATAAAGAAATAAGCGTTCTAAAATGCTTTAAAAATTCAAAGACATCTTTGAATGGTTAACTAACGCAAGGCGCAATATCAGACCTTAATATTGACCCATAATATTTAAATTGGACCAGGTATTATATTACAGGGTAATAGTGTACCCTACCACAGGAAATAATTATAGGTCAATTAGGGGGTACACAGCGTGACCCTAATGTTTACTATGTATGCCTATGCGAAATAAAGTGTTCTGAGAAGCTTAAAATGAGGAAATAAGCGTTCTAAAATGCTTTAAAAATTCAAGACATTTTTCTATGTTAACTAACGGCACGGTATCGGACCTTAATATTGACCTATAATTTTTAAATTGGACCACGTATTATATTACAGGGTAATAGTGTACCCTACCACAGGAAATAATTATAGGTCATTTAGGGGGTATACAGCGTGACCCTAAATTTTACTATGTATGCCTATGCGAAATAAAATGTTTTGAGAAGCTTAAAATGAAGAAATAAGCGTTCTACAATGCTTTAAAAATTCAAAGACATCTTTCAATGGTTAACCAACGCAAGGCGCGATATCAGACCTTAATATTGACCCATAATATTTAAATTAGACTAGGTATTATATTACAGGGTAATAGTGTACACTACAGCAGGAAATATTTATAGGTCAATTAGGGGGTACACAGCGTGACCCTAAAGTTTACTATGTATTCCTATGCAAAATAAAGTGTTCGAGAAGCATAAAATGAGGAAATAAGCGTTCTAAAATGCTTTAAAAATTCAAAGACATTTTTCTATGTTAACTAACGGTACGGTATCGGACCTTAATATTGACCTATAATTTTTAAATTGGACCACGTATTATATTACAGGGTTATAGTGTACCCTACCACAGGAAATAATTATAGGTCAATTTGGGGGCACACAGAGTGACCCTAAAGTTTACTATGTATGCCTATGCGAAAAAAAGTGTTCTGAGAAGCTTAAAATGAAGAAATAAGCGTTCTAAAATGCTTTAAAAATTCAAAGACATCTTTCAATGGTTAACTAACGCAAGGCGCAATATCAGACCTTAATATTGACCTATAAGTTTTAAATTGGACCACGTATTATATTACAGGTTAATAGTGTACCCTACAGCAAGAAATAATTATAGGTCAATTAGGGGGTACACAGCGTGACCCTAAAATTTACTATGTATTCCTATGCGAAATAAAGTGTTCTGAGAAGCTTAAAATGAGGAAATAAGCGTTCTAAAATGCTTTAAAAATTCAAAGACATTTTTCTATGTTAACTAACGGTACGGTATCGGACCTTAATATTGACCTATAATTTTTAAATTGGACCAAGTATTATATTACAGGGTTATAGTGTACCCTACCACAGGAAATAATTATAGGTCAATTAGGGGGTACACAGAGTGACCCTAAATTTTACTATGTATGCCTATGCGAAATAAAGTGTTCTGAGAAGCTTAAAATGAAGAAATAAGCTTTCTAAAATGCTTTAAAAATTCAAAGACATCTTTCAATGGTTAATCAACGCAAGGCGCGATATCAGACCTTAATATTGACCCATAATATTTAAATTGGACCAGGTATTATATTACAGGGTAATAGTGTACCCTACCACAGGAAATAATTATAGGTCAATTAGGGGGTACACAGCGTGACCCTAAAGTTTACTTTGTATGCCTATGCGAAATAAAGTGTTCCGAGAAGCTTAAAATGAGGAAATAAGCGTTCTAAAATGCTTTAAAAATTCAAAGACATTTTTCTATGTTAACTAACGGCACGGTATCGGACCTTAATATTGACCTATAATTTTTAAATTGGACCACGTATTATATTACAGGGTAATAGTGTACCCTACCGCAGGAAATAATTATAGGTCATTTAGGGGGTACACAGCGTGACCCTAAATTTTACTATGTATGCCTATGCGAAATAAAATGTTTTGAGAAGCTTAAAATGAAGAAATAAGCGTTCTAAAATGCTTTAAAAATTCAAAGACATCTTTCAATGGTTAATCAACGCAAGACGCTATATCAGACCTTAATATTGACCCATAATATTTAAATTGGACCAGGTAATATATTACAGGGTAATAGTGTACCCTACAGCAGGAAATAATTATAGGTCAATTAGGGGGTACACAGCGTGACCCAAAAGTTTACTATGTATTCCTATGCAAAATAAAGTTTTCTGAGAAGCTTAAAATGAGAAAATAAGCGTTCTAAAATGCTTTAAAAATTCAAAGAAATTTTTCTATGTTAACTAACGGTACGGTATCGGACCTTAATATTGACCTATAATTTTTAAATTGGACCACGTATTATATAACAGGGTTATAGTGTACCCTACCACAGGAAATAATTATAGGTCAATTAGGGGGTACACAGAGTGACCCTAAAGTTCACTATATGCCTATGCGAAATAAAGTGTTCTGAGAAGCTTAAAATGAAGAAATAAGCGTTCTAAAATGCTTTAAAAATACAAAGACATCTTTCAATGGTTAACTAACGCAAGGCGCAATATCAGACTTTAATATTGACCCATAATATTTATATTGGACCAGGTATTATATTACAGGGTAATAGTGTACCCTACAACAGGAAATAATTATAGGTCAATTAGGGGGTACACAGCGTGACCCTAAAGTTTACTATGTATGCCTATGCGAAATAAAGTGTTCTGAGAAGCTTAAAATGAGGAAATAAGCGTTCTAAAATGCTTTAAAAATTCAAGACATTTTTCTATGTTAACTAACGGCACGGTATCGGACCTTAATATTGACCTATAATTTTTAAATTGGACCAGGTATTATATTACAGGGTAATAGTGTACCCTACCACAGGAAATAATTATAGGTCAATTAGATGGTACACAGCTTGACCCTAAAATTTACTATGTATGCCTATGCGAAATAAAGTGTTCTGAGAAGCTTAAATTGAGGAAATAAGCGTTCTAAATTGCTTTAAAAATTAAAGACATTTTTCTATGTTAACTAACGGCACGGTATCGGTCCTTAATATTGACCTATAATTTTTAAATAGGATCACGTATTATATTACAGGGTAATAGTGTACCCTACCACAGGAAATAATTATAGGTCAATTAGGGGGTACACAGCGTGACCCTAAAGTTTACTTTGTATGCCTATGCGAAATAAAGTGTTCCGAGAAGCTTAAAATGAGGAAATAAGCGTTCTAAAATGCTTTAAAAATTCAAAGACATTTTTCTATGTTAACTAACGGCACGGTATCGGACCTTAATATTGACCTATAATTTTTAAATTGGACCACGTATTATATTACAGGGTAATAGTGTACCCTACCGCAGGAAATAATTATAGGTCATTTAGGGGGTACACAGCGTGACCCTAAATTTTACTATGTATGCCTATGCGAAATAAAATGTTTTGAGAAGCTTAAAATGAAGAAATAAGCGTTCTAAAATGCTTTAAAAATTCAAAGACATCTTTCAATGGTTAATCAACGCAAGACGCGATATCAGACCTTAATATTGACCCATAATATTTAAATTGGACCAGGTAATATATTACAGGGTAATAGTGTACCCTACAGCAGGAAATAATTATAGGTCAATTAGGGGGTACACAGCGTGACCCAAAAGTTTACTATGTATTCCTATGCAAAATAAAGTTTTCTGAGAAGCTTAAAATGAGAAAATAAGCGTTCTAAAATGCTTTAAAAATTCAAAGAAATTTTTCTATGTTAACTAACGGTACGGTATCGGACCTTAATATTGACCTATAATTTTTAAATTGGACCACGTATTATATAACAGGGTTATAGTGTACCCTACCACAGGAAATAATTATAGGTCAATTAGGGGGTACACAGAGTGACCCTAAAGTTCACTATATGCCTATGCGAAATAAAGTGTTCTGAGAAGCTTAAAATGAAGAAATAAGCGTTCTAAAATGCTTTAAAAATACAAAGACATCTTTCAATGGTTAACTAACGCAAGGCGCAATATCAGACTTTAATATTGACCCATAATATTTATATTGGACCAGGTATTATATTACAGGGTAATAGTGTACCCTACAACAGGAAATAATTATAGGTCAATTAGGGGGTACACAGCGTGACCCTAAAGTTTACTATGTATGCCTATGCGAAATAAAGTGTTCTGAGAAGCTTAAAATGAGGAAATAAGCGTTCTAAAATGCTTTAAAAATTCAAGACATTTTTCTATGTTAACTAACGGCACGGTATCGGACCTTAATATTGACCTATAATTTTTAAATTGGACCAGGTATTATATTACAGGGTAATAGTGTACCCTACCACAGGAAATAATTATAGGTCAATTAGATGGTACACAGCTTGACCCTAAAATTTACTATGTATGCCTATGCGAAATAAAGTGTTCTGAGAAGCTTAAATTGAGGAAATAAGCGTTCTAAATTGCTTTAAAAATTAAAGACATTTTTCTATGTTAACTAACGGCACGGTATCGGTCCTTAATATTGACCTATAATTTTTAAATAGGATCACGTATTATATTACAGGGTAATAGTGTACCCTACCACAGGAAATAATTATAGGTCAATTAGGGGGTACACAGCGTGACCCTAAAGTTTACTTTGTATGCCTATGCGAAATAAAGTGTTCCGAGAAGCTTAAAATGAGGAAATAAGCGTTCTAAAATGCTTTAAAAATTCAAAGACATTTTTCTATGTTAACTAACGGCACGGTATCGGACCTTAATATTGACCTATAATTTTTAAATTGGACCACGTATTATATTACAGGGTAATAGTGTACCCTACCGCAGGAAATAATTATAGGTCATTTAGGGGGTACACAGCGTGACCCTAAATTTTACTATGTATGTCTATGCGAAATAAAATGTTTTGAGAAGCTTAAAATGAAGAAATAAGCGTTCTAAAATGCTTTAAAAATTCAAAGACATCTTTCAATGGTTAATCAACGCAAGACGCGATATCAGACCTTAATATTGACCCATAATATTTAAATTGGACCAGGTAATATATTACAGGGTAATAGTGTACCCTACAGCAGGAAATAATTATAGGTCAATTAGGGGGTACACAGCGTGACCCAAAAGTTTACTATGTATTCCTATGCAAAATAAAGTTTTCTGAGAAGCTTAAAATGAGAAAATAAGCGTTCTAAAATGCTTTAAAAATTCAAAGAAATTTTTCTATGTTAACTAACGGTACGGTATCGGACCTTAATATTGACCTATAATTTTTAAATTGGACCACGTATTATATAACAGGGTTATAGTGTACCCTACCGCAGGAAATAATTATAGGTCAATTAGGGGGTACACAGAGTGACCCTAAAGTTCACTATATGCCTATGCGAAATAAAGTGTTCTGAGAAGCTTAAAATGAAGAAATAAGCGTTCTAAAATGCTTTAAAAATACAAAGACATCTTTCAATGGTTAACTAACGCAAGGCGCAATATCAGACTTTAATATTGACCCATAATATTTATATTGGACCAGGTATTATATTACAGGGTAATAGTGTACCCTACAACAGGAAATAATTATAGGTCAATTAGGGGGTACACAGCGTGACCCTAAAGTTTACTATGTATGCCTATGCGAAATAAAGTGTTCTGAGAAGCTTAAAATGAGGAAATAAGCGTTCTAAAATGCTTTAAAAATTCAAGACATTTTTCTATGTTAACTAACGGCACGGTATCGGACCTTAATATTGACCTATAATTTTTAAATTGGACCAGGTATTATATTACAGGGTAATAGTGTACCCTACCACAGGAAATAATTATAGGTCAATTAGATGGTACACAGCTTGACCCTAAAATTTACTATGTATGCCTATGCGAAATAAAGTGTTCTGAGAAGCTTAAATTGAGGAAATAAGCGTTCTAAATTGCTTTAAAAATTAAAGAAATTTTTCTATGTTAACTAACGGCACGGTATCGGTCCTTAATATTGACCTATAATTTTTAAATAGGATCACGTATTATATTACAGGGTAATAGTGTACCCTACCACAGGAAATAATTATAGGTCAATTAGATGGTACACAGCGTGACCCTAAATTTTACTATGTATGCCTATGCGAAATAAAATGTTTTGAGAAGCTTAAAATGAAGAAATAAGCGTTCTACAATGCTTTAAAAATTCAAAGACATCTTTCAATGGTTAACCAACGCAAGGCGCGATATCAGACCTTAATATTGACCCATAATATTTAAATTAGACTAGGTATTATATTACAGGGAAATAGTGTACACTACAGCAGGAAATATTTATAGGTCAATTAGGGGGTACACAGCGTGACCCTAAAGTTTACTATGTATTCCTATGCAAAATAAAGTGTTCGAGAAGCATAAAATGAGGAAATAAGCGTTCTAAAATGCTTTAAAAATTCAAAGACATTTTTCTATGTTAACTAACGGTACGGTATCGGACCTTAATATTGACCTATAATTTTTAAATTGGACCACGTATTATATTACAGGGTTATAGTGTACCCTACCACAGGAAATAATTATAGGTCAATTTGGGGGCACACAGAGTGACCCTAAAGTTTACTATGTATGCCTATGCGAAATAAAGTGTTCTGAGAAGCTTAAAATGAAGAAATAAGCGTTCTAAAATGCTTTAAAAATTCAAACACATCTTTCAATGGTTAACTAACGCAAGGCGCAATATCAGACCTTAATATTGACCTATAATATTTAAATTGGACCAGGTATTATATTACAGGGTAATAGGTGTACCCTACCACAGGAAATAATTATAGGTCAATTAGGGGGTACACAGCGTGACCCTAAAGTTTACTTGTATGCCTATGCGAAATAAAGTGTTCCGAGAAGCTTAAAATGAGGAAATAAGCGTTCTAAAATGCTTTAAAAATTCAAAGACATTTTTCTATGTTAACTAACGGCACGGTATCGGACCTTAATATTGACCTATAATTTTTAAATTGGACCACGTATTATATTACAGGGTAATAGTGTACCCTACCGCAGGAAATAATTATAGGTCATTTAGGGGGTACACAGCGTGACCCTAAATTTTACTATGTATGCTATGCGAAATAAAATGTTTTGAGAAGCTTAAAATGAAGAAATAAGCGTTCTAAAATGCTTTAAAAATTCAAAGACATCTTTCAATGGTTAACTAACGCAAGGCGCAATAATAGACCTTAATATTGACCCCATAATATTTAAATTATCCCAGGTATTTTATTACAGGGTAATAGTGTACCCTAAAACAGGAAATAATTATAGGTCAATTAGGGGGTACACTATGTATATTTTAAATAGTGCATTAAAACAAGGAAATTCGAAGACACTTTTCTATGTTAACTAACGGCACGGTATCGGACCTTAATATTGACCTATAATTTTTAAATTGGACCACGTATTATATTACAGGGTTATAGTGTACCCTAAAACAGGAAATAATTATATGTCAATTAGGGGGTACACAGCGTGACCCTAAAGTTTACTATGTATGCCTATGCGAAATAGAGTGTTCTGAGAAGCTTAAAATGAAGAAATAAGCGTTCTAAAATGCTTTAAAAATTCAAAGACATCTTTCAATGGTTAACTAACGCAAGGCGCGATATCAGACCTTAATATGGAACCATAATATTTAAATTGGACCAGGTATTGTATTACAGGGAAATAGTGTACCCTACAGCAGGAAATAATTATAGGTCAATTAGGGGGTACACAGCGTGACCCTAATGTTTACTATGTATTCCTATGCAAAATAAAGTGTTCTGAGAAGCTTAAAATGAGGAAATAAGCGTTCTAAAATGCTTAAAAAATTCAAAGACATTTTTCTATGTTAACTAACGGTACGGTATCGGACCTTAATATTGACCTATAATTTTTAAAAAAGAACCACGTATTATATTACAGTGTTATAGTGTACCCTACCACAGGAAATAATTATAGGTCAATTAGGGGGTACACAGAGTGACCCTAAAGTTTACTAGGTATGTCTATGCGAAATAAAGTGTTCTGAGAAGCTTAAAATGAAGAAATAAGCTTTCTAAAATGCTTTAAAAATTCAAAGACATCTTTCAATGGTTAACTAACGGAAGGCGCAATATCAGACCTTAATATTGACCCATAATATTTAAATTGGCCCAGGTATTACACTACAGGGTAATAGTGTACCCTACCACAGGAAATAATTATAGGTCAATTAGGGGGTACACAGCGTGACCCTAAAGTTTACTATGTATGCCTATGCGAAATAAAGTGTTCTGAGAAGCTTAAAATGAGGAAATAAGCGTTCTAAAATGCTTTAAAAATTCAAAGACATTTTTCTATGTTAACTAACGGCACGGTATCGGACCTTAATATTGACCTATAATTTTTAAATTGGACCACGTATTATATTACAGGGGTAATAGTGTACCCTACCACAGGAAATAATTATAGGTCATTTAGGGGGTACACAGCGTGACCCTAAATTTTACTATGTATGCCTATGCGAAATAAAATGTTTGAGAAGCTTAAAATGAAGAAATAAGCGTTCTAAAATGCTTTAAAAATTCAAAGATATCTTTCAATGGTTAATGTACGCAAGGCGCAATATCAGACCTTAATATTGACCAATAATATTTAAATTGGCCCAGGTATTATATTACAGGGGAATAGTGTACCCTACCACAGGAAATAATTATAGGTCAATTATTGGGTACACTATGTATATTTTAAATAGTGCATTAAAACAAGGAAATTCGAAGACACTTTTCTATGTTAACTAACGGCACGGTATCGGACCTTAATATTGACCTATAATTTTTAAATTGGACCACGTATTATATTACAGGGTAATATTGTTCCCTACCACGGGAAATAATTATAGGTCACTTAGGGGGTACACAGAGTGACCCTAAAGTTTACTATGTATGCCTATGCGAAATAAAGTGTTCTGAGAAGCTTAAAATGAAGAAATAAGCGTTCTAAAATGCTTTAAAACATCAAAAGCTTAAAATGAAGAAATAAGCGTTCTAAAATGCTTTAAAAATTCAAAGACATCTTTCAATGGTTAACTAACGCAAGGCGCAATATCAGACCTTAATATTGACCCATAATATTTAAATTGGACCAGGTATTATATTACAGGGTAATAGTGTACCCTACAACAGGAAATAATTATAGGTCAATTAGATGGTACACAGCGTGACCCTAAAGTTTACTATGTATGCCTATGCGAAATAAAGTGTTCTGAGAAGCTTAAAATGAGGAAATAAGCGTTCTAAAATGCTTTAAAAATTCAAAGACATTTTTCTATGTTAACTAACGGTACGGTATCGGACCTTAATATTGACCTAAAATTTTTAAATTGGACCACGTATTATATTACAGGGTGATAGCGTACCCTACCACGGAAAATAATTATAGGTCTATTAGGGGGTACACAGAGTGACCCTAAAGTTTACTATGTATGCCTATGCGAAATAGAGTGTTCTGAGAAGCTTAAAATGAAGAAATAAGCGTTCTAAAATGCTTTAAAAATTCAAAGACATCTTTTAATGGTTAACTAACGCAAGGCGCAATATCAGACCTTAATATTGACCCATAATATTTAAATTGGCCCAGGTATTATATTACAGGGTAATAGTGTACCCTACCACAGGAAATAATTATAGGTCAATTAGGGGGTACACTATGTATATTTTAAATAGTGCATTAAAACAAGGAAATTCGAAGACACTTTTCTATGTTAACTAACGGCACGGTATCGGACCTTAATATTGACCTATAATTTTAAAATTGGACCACGTATTATATTACAGGGTTATAGTGTCCCCTAAAACAGGAAATAATTATATGTCAATTAGGGGGTACACAGCGTGACCCTAAAGTTTACTATGTATGCCTATGCGAAATAGAGTGTTCTGAGAAGCTTAAAATGAAGAGATAAGCGTTCTAAAATGCTTTAAAAATTCAAAGACATCTTTCAATGGTTAACTAACGCAAGGCGCGATATCAGACCTTAATATGGAACCATAATATTTTAATTGGACCAGGTATTATATTACAGGGTAATAGTGTACCCTACAACAGGAAATAATTATAGGTCAATTAGGGGGTACACAGCGTGACCCTAAAGTTTACTATGTATGCCTATGCGAAATAGAGTGTTCTGAGAAGCTTAAAATGAAGAAATAAGCGTTCTAAAATGCTTTAAAAATTCAAAGACATCTTTCAATGGTTAACTAACGCAAGGCGCAATATCAGACCTTAATATTGACCCATAATATTTAAATTGGACCAGGTATTATATTACAGGGTAATAGTGTACCCTACCACAGGAAATAATTATAGGTCAATTAGATGGTACACAGCGTGACCCTAAAGTTTACTATGTATGCCTATGCGAAATAAAGTGTTCTGAGAAGCTTAAATAGAGGAAATAAGCGTTCTAAAATGCTTTAAAAATTTAAAGACATTTTTCTATGTTAACTAACGGCACGGTATCGGACCTTAATATTGACCTATAATTTTTAAATTGGACCACGTATTATATTACAGGGTAATAGTGTACCCTACCACAGGAAATAATTATAGGTCATTTAGGGGGTACACAGCGTGACCCTAAATTTTACTATGTATGCCTATGCGAAATAAAATGTTTTGAGAAGCTTAAAATGAAGAAATAAGCGTTCTAAAATGCTTTAAAAATTCAAAGACATCTTTCAATGGTTAATCAACGCAAGTCGCGATATCAGACCTTAATATTGACCCATAATATTTAAATTGGACCAGGTATTGTATTACAGGGTAATAGTGTACCCTACAGCAGGAAATAATTATAGGTCAATTAGGGGGTACACAGCGTGACCCTAAAGTTTACTATGTATTCCTATGCAAAATAAAGTGTTCTGAGAAGCTTAAAATGAGGAAATAAGCGTTCTAAAATGCTTTAAAAATTCAAAGACATTTTTCTATGTTAACTAACGGTACGGTATCGGACCTTAATATTGACCTAAAATTTTTAAATTGGACCACGTATTATATTACAGGGAGATAGCGTACCCTACCACGGAAAATAATTATAGGTCTATTAGGGGGTACACAGAAATGCGAAATAGATGCTATGCGAAATAGAGTGTTCTGAGAAGCTTAAAATGAAGAAATAAGCGTTCTAAAATGCTTTAAAAATTCAAAGACATCTTTCAATGGTTAACTAACGCGAGGCGCAATATCAGACCTTAATATTGACCCATAATATTTAAATTGGCCCAGGTATTATATTACAGGGTAATAGTGTACCCTACCACAGGAAATAATTATAGGTCAATTAGGGGGTACACTATGTATATTTTAAATAGTGCATTAAAACAAGGAAATTCGAAGACACTTTTCTATGTTAACTAACGGCACGGTATCGGACCTTAATATTGACCTATAATTTTAAAATTGGACCACGTATTATATTACAGGGTTATAGTGTCCCCTAAAACAGGAAATAGTTATATGTCAATTAGGGGGTACACAGCGTGACCCTAAAGTTTACTATGTATGCCTTTGCGAAATAGAGTGTTCTGAGAAGCTTAAAATGAAGAGATAAGCGTTCTAAAATGCTTTAAAAATTCAAAGACATCTTTCAATGGTTAACTAACGCAAGGCGCGATATCAGACCTTAATATGGAACCATAATATTTAAATTGGACCAGGTATTATATTACAGGGTAATAGTGTACCCTACAACAGGAAATAATTATAGGTCAATTAGGGGGTACACAGCGTGACCCTAAAGTTTTCTATGTATGCCTATGCGAAATAGAGTGTTCTGAGAAGCTTAAAATGAAGAAATAAGCGTTCTAAAATGCTTTAAAAATTCAAAGACATCTTTCAATGGTTAACTAACGCAAGGCGCAATATCAGACCTTAATATTGACCCATAATATTTAAATTGGACCAGGTATTATATTACAGGGTAATAGTGTACCCTACCACAGGAAGTAATTATAGGTCAATTAGATGGTACACAGCGTGACCCTAAAGTTTACTATGTATGCCTATGCGAAATAAAGTGTTCTGAGAAGCTTAAATAGAGGAAATAAGCGTTCTAAAATGCTTTAAAAATTTAAAGACATTTTTCTATGTTAACTAACGGCACGGTATCGGACCTTAATATTGACCTATAAATTTTAAATTGGACCACGTATTATATTACAGGGTAATAGTGTACCCTACCACAGGAAATAATTATAGGTCATTTAGGGGGTACACAGCGTGACCCTAAATTTTACTATGTATGCCTATGCGAAATAAAATGTTTTGAGAAGCTTAAAATGAAGAAATAAGCGTTCTAAAATGCTTTAAAAATTCAAAGGCATCTTTCAATGGTTAATCAACGCAAGGCGCGATATCAGACCTTAATATTGACCCATAATATTTAAATTGGACCAGGTATTATATTACAGGGTAATAGTGTACCCTACAGCAGGAAATAATTATAGGTCAATTAGGGGGTACACAGCGTGACCCTAAAGTTTACTATGTATTCCTATGCAAAATAAAGTGTTCTGAGAAGCTTAAAATGAGGAAATAAGCGTTCTAATATGCTTTAAAAATTCAAAGACATTTTTCTATGTTAACTAACGGTACGGTATCGGACCTTAATATTGACCTATAATTTTTAAATTGGACCACGTATTATATTACAGGATTATAGTGTACCCTACCACAGGAAATACTTATAGGTCAATTAGGGGGTACACAGAGTGACCCTAAAGGTTACTATGTATGCCTATGCGAAATAAAGTGTTCTGAGAAGCTTAAAATGAAGAAATAAGCGTTCTAAAATGCTTTAAAAATTCAAAGACATCTTTCAATGGTTAACTAACGCAAGGCGCAATATCAGACCTTAATAATGACCCATAATATTTAAATTGGACCAGGTATTATATTACAGGGTAATAGTGTACCCTACTACAGGAAATAATTATAGGTCAATTAGATGGTACACAGCGTGACCCTAAAGTTTACTATGTATGCCTATGCGAAATAGAGTGTTCTGAGAAGCTTAAAATGAAGAAATAAGCGTTCTAAAATGCTTTAAAAATTCAAAGACATCTTTCAATGGTTAACTAACGCAAGGCGCAATATCAGACCTTAATATTGACCCATAATATTTAAATTGGACCAGGTATTATATTACAGGGTAATAGTGTACCCTACCACAGGAAATAATTATAGGTCAATTAGATGGTACACAGCGTGACCCTAAAGTTTACTATGTATGCCTATGCGAAATAAAGTGTTCTGAGAAGCTTAAATAGAGGAAATAAGCGTTCTAAAATGCTTTAAAAATTTAAAGACATTTTTCTATGTTAACTAACGGCACGGTATCGGACCTTAATATTGACCTATAAATTTTAAATTGGACCACGTATTATATTACAGGGTAATAGTGTACCCTACCACAGGAAATAATTATAGGTCATTTAGGGGGTACACAGCGTGACCCTAAATTTTACTATGTATGCCTATGCGAAATAAAATGTTTTGAGAAGCTTAAAATGAAGAAATAAGCGTTCTAAAATGCTTTAAAAATTCAAAGACATCTTTCAATGGTTAATCAACGCAAGGCGCGATATCAGACCTTAATATTGACCCATAATATTTAAATTGGACCAGGTATTATATTACAGGGTAATAGTGTACCCTACAGCAGGAAATAATTATAGGTCAATTAGGGGGTACACAGCGTGACCCTAAAGTTTACTATGTATTCCTATGCAAAATAAAGTGTTCTGAGAAGCTTAAAATGAGGAAATAAGCGTTCTAAAATGCTTTAAAAATTCAAACACATCTTTCAATGGTTAACTAACGCAAGGCGCAATATCAGACCTTAATATTGACCTATAATATTTAAATTGGACCAGGTATTATATTACAGGGTAATAGTGTACCCTACCACAGGAAATAATTATAGGTCAATTAGGGGGTACACAGCGTGACCCTAAAGTTTACTTTGTATGCCTATGCGAAATAAAGTGTTCCGAGAAGCTTAAAATGAGGAAATAAGCGTTCTAAAATGCTTTAAAAATTCAAAGACATTTTTCTATGTTAACTAACGGCACGGTATCGGACCTTAATATTGACCTATAATTTTTAAATTGGACCACGTATTATATTACAGGGTAATAGTGTACCCTACCGCAGGAAATAATTATAGGTCATTTAGGGGTACACAGCGTGACCCTAAATTTTACTATGTATGCCTATGCGAAATAAAATGTTTTGAGAAGCTTAAAATGAAGAAATAAGCGTTCTAAAATGCTTTAAAAATTCAAAGACATCTTTCAATGGTTAACTAACGCAAGGCGCAATAATAGACCTTAATATTGACCCATAATATTTAAATTATCCCAGGTATTTTATTACAGGGTAATAGTGTACCCTAAAACAGGAAATAATTATAGGTCAATTAGGGGGTACACTATGTATATTTTAAATAGTGCATTAAAACAAGGAAATTCGAAGACACTTTTCTATGTTAACTAACGGCACGGTATCGGACCTTAATATTGACCTATAATTTTTAAATTGGACCACGTATTATATTACAGGGTTATAGTGTACCCTAAAACAGGAAATAATTATATGTCAATTAGGGGGTACACAGCGTGACCCTAAAGTTTACTATGTATGCCTATGCGAAATAGAGTGTTCTGAGAAGCTTAAAATGAAGAAATAAGCGTTCTAAAATGCTTTAAAAATTCAAAGACATCTTTCAATGGTTAACTAACGCAAGGCGCGATATCAGACCTTAATATGGAACCATAATATTTAAATTGGACCAGGTATTGTATTACAGGGAAATAGTGTACCCTACAGCAGGAAATAATTATAGGTCAATTAGGGGGTACACAGCGTGACCCTAATGTTTACTATGTATTCCTATGCAAAATAAAGTGTTCTGAGAAGCTTAAAATGAGGAAATAAGCGTTCTAAAATGCTTAAAAAATTCAAAGACATTTTTCTATGTTAACTAACGGTACGGTATCGGACCTTAATATTGACCTATAATTTTTAAAAAAGAACCACGTATTATATTACAGTGTTATAGTGTACCCTACCACAGGAAATAATTATAGGTCAATTAGGGGGTACACAGAGTGACCCTAAAGTTTACTAGGTATGTCTATGCGAAATAAAGTGTTCTGAGAAGCTTAAAATGAAGAAATAAGCTTTCTAAAATGCTTTAAAAATTCAAAGACATCTTTCAATGGTTAACTAACGGAAGGCGCAATATCAGACCTTAATATTGACCCATAATATTTAAATTGGCCCAGGTATTACACTACAGGGTAATAGTGTACCCTACCACAGGAAATAATTATAGGTCAATTAGGGGGTACACAGCGTGACCCTAAAGTTTACTATGTATGCCTATGCGAAATAAAGTGTTCTGAGAAGCTTAAAATGAGGAAATAAGCGTTCTAAAATGCTTTAAAAATTCAAAGACATTTTTCTATGTTAACTAACGGCACGGTATCGGACCTTAATATTGACCTATAATTTTTAAATTGGACCACGTATTATATTACAGGGTAATAGTGTACCCTACCACAGGAAATAATTATAGGTCATTTAGGGGGTACACAGCGTGACCCTAAATTTTACTATGTATGCCTATGCGAAATAAAATGTTTTGAGAAGCTTAAAATGAAGAAATAAGCGTTCTAAAATGCTTTAAAAATTCAAAGATATCTTTCAATGGTTAATGTACGCAAGGCGCAATATCAGACCTTAATATTGACCAATAATATTTAAATTGGCCCAGGTATTATATTACAGGGGAATAGTGTACCCTACCACAGGAAATAATTATAGGTCAATTATTGGGTACACTATGTATATTTTAAATAGTGCATTAAAACAAGGAAATTCGAAGACACTTTTCTATGTTAACTAACGGCACGGTATCGGACCTTAATATTGACCTATAATTTTTAAATTGGACCACGTATTATATTACAGGGTAATATTGTTCCCTACCACGGGAAATAATTATAGGTCACTTAGGGGGTACACAGAGTGACCCTAAAGTTTACTATGTATGCCTATGCGAAATAAAGTGTTCTGAGAAGCTTAAAATGAAGAAATAAGCGTTCTAAAATGCTTTAAAACATCAAAAGCTTAAAATGAAGAAATAAGCGTTCTAAAATGCTTTAAAAATTCAAAGACATCTTTCAATGGTTAACTAACGCAAGGCGCAATATCAGACCTTAATATTGACCCATAATATTTAAATTGGACCAGGTATTATATTACAGGGTAATAGTGTACCCTACAACAGGAAATAATTATAGGTCAATTAGATGGTACACAGCGTGACCCTAAAGTTTACTATGTATGCCTATGCGAAATAAAGTGTTCTGAGAAGCTTAAAATGAGGAAATAAGCGTTCTAAAATGCTTTAAAAATTCAAAGACATTTTTCTATGTTAACTAACGGTACGGTATCGGACCTTAATATTGACCTAAAATTTTTAAATTGGACCACGTATTATATTACAGGGTGATAGCGTACCCTACCACGGAAAATAATTATAGGTCTATTAGGGGGTACACAGAGTGACCCTAAAGTTTACTATGTATGCCTATGCGAAATAGAGTGTTCTGAGAAGCTTAAAATGAAGAAATAAGCGTTCTAAAATGCTTTAAAAATTCAAAGACATCTTTTAATGGTTAACTAACGCAAGGCGCAATATCAGACCTTAATATTGACCCATAATATTTAAATTGGCCCAGGTATTATATTACAGGGTAATAGTGTACCCTACCACAGGAAATAATTATAGGTCAATTAGGGGGTACACTATGTATATTTTAAATAGTGCATTAAAACAAGGAAATTCGAAGACACTTTTCTATGTTAACTAACGGCACGGTATCGGACCTTAATATTGACCTATAATTTTAAAATTGGACCACGTATTATATTACAGGGTTATAGTGTCCCCTAAAACAGGAAATAATTATATGTCAATTAGGGGGTACACAGCGTGACCCTAAAGTTTACTATGTATGCCTATGCGAAATAGAGTGTTCTGAGAAGCTTAAAATGAAGAGATAAGCGTTCTAAAATGCTTTAAAAATTCAAAGACATCTTTCAATGGTTAACTAACGCAAGGCGCGATATCAGACCTTAATATGGAACCATAATATTTTAATTGGACCAGGTATTATATTACAGGGTAATAGTGTACCCTACAACAGGAAATAATTATAGGTCAATTAGGGGGTACACAGCGTGACCCTAAAGTTTACTATGTATGCCTATGCGAAATAGAGTGTTCTGAGAAGCTTAAAATGAAGAAATAAGCGTTCTAAAATGCTTTAAAAATTCAAAGACATCTTTCAATGGTTAACTAACGCAAGGCGCAATATCAGACCTTAATATTGACCCATAATATTTAAATTGGACCAGGTATTATATTACAGGGTAATAGTGTACCCTACCACAGGAAATAATTATAGGTCAATTAGATGGTACACAGCGTGACCCTAAAGTTTACTATGTATGCCTATGCGAAATAAAGTGTTCTGAGAAGCTTAAATAGAGGAAATAAGCGTTCTAAAATGCTTTAAAAATTTAAAGACATTTTTCTATGTTAACTAACGGCACGGTATCGGACCTTAATATTGACCTATAATTTTTAAATTGGACCACGTATTATATTACAGGGTAATAGTGTACCCTACCACAGGAAATAATTATAGGTCATTTAGGGGGTACACAGCGTGACCCTAAATTTTACTATGTATGCCTATGCGAAATAAAATGTTTTGAGAAGCTTAAAATGAAGAAATAAGCGTTCTAAAATGCTTTAAAAATTCAAAGACATCTTTCAATGGTTAATCAACGCAAGTCGCGATATCAGACCTTAATATTGACCCATAATATTTAAATTGGACCAGGTATTGTATTACAGGGGGGTAATAGTGTACCCTACAGCAGGAAATAATTATAGGTCAATTAGGGGGTACACAGCGTGACCCTAAAGTTTACTATGTATTCCTATGCAAAATAAAGTGTTCTGAGAAGCTTAAAATGAGGAAATAAGCGTTCTAAAATGCTTTAAAAATTCAAAGACATTTTTCTATGTTAACTAACGGTACGGTATCGGACCTTAATATTGACCTAAAATTTTTAAATTGGACCACGTATTATATTACAGGGAGATAGCGTACCCTACCACGGAAAATAATTATAGGTCTATTAGGGGGTACACAGAAATGCGAAATAGATGCTATGCGAAATAGAGTGTTCTGAGAAGCTTAAAATGAAGAAATAAGCGTTCTAAAATGCTTTAAAAATTCAAAGACATCTTTCAATGGTTAACTAACGCGAGGCGCAATATCAGACCTTAATATTGACCCATAATATTTAAATTGGCCCAGGTATTATATTACAGGGTAATAGTGTACCCTACCACAGGAAATAATTATAGGTCAATTAGGGGGTACACTATGTATATTTTAAATAGTGCATTAAAACAAGGAAATTCGAAGACACTTTTCTATGTTAACTAACGGCACGGTATCGGACCTTAATATTGACCTATAATTTTAAAATTGGACCACGTATTATATTACAGGGTTATAGTGTCCCCTAAAACAGGAAATAGTTATATGTCAATTAGGGGGTACACAGCGTGACCCTAAAGTTTACTATGTATGCCTTTGCGAAATAGAGTGTTCTGAGAAGCTTAAAATGAAGAGATAAGCGTTCTAAAATGCTTTAAAAATTCAAAGACATCTTTCAATGGTTAACTAACGCAAGGCGCGATATCAGACCTTAATATGGAACCATAATATTTAAATTGGACCAGGTATTATATTACAGGGTAATAGTGTACCCTACAACAGGAAATAATTATAGGTCAATTAGGGGGTACACAGCGTGACCCTAAAGTTTACTATGTATGCCTATGCGAAATAGAGTGTTCTGAGAAGCTTAAAATGAAGAAATAAGCGTTCTAAAATGCTTTAAAAATTCAAAGACATCTTTCAATGGTTAACTAACGCAAGGCGCAATATCAGACCTTAATATTGACCCATAATATTTAAATTGGACCAGGTATTATATTACAGGGTAATAGTGTACCCTACCACAGGAAGTAATTATAGGTCAATTAGATGGTACACAGCGTGACCCTAAAGTTTACTATGTATGCCTATGCGAAATAAAGTGTTCTGAGAAGCTTAAATAGAGGAAATAAGCGTTCTAAAATGCTTTAAAAATTTAAAGACATTTTTCTATGTTAACTAACGGCACGGTATCGGACCTTAATATTGACCTATAAATTTTAAATTGGACCACGTATTATATTACAGGGTAATAGTGTACCCTACCACAGGAAATAATTATAGGTCATTTAGGGGGTACACAGCGTGACCCTAAATTTTACTATGTATGCCTATGCGAAATAAAATGTTTTGAGAAGCTTAAAATGAAGAAATAAGCGTTCTAAAATGCTTTAAAAAATTCAAAGGCATCTTTCAATGGTTAATCAACGCAAGGCGCGATATCAGACCTTAATATTGACCCATAATATTTAAATTGGACCAGGTATTATATTACAGGGTAATAGTGTACCCTACAGCAGGAAATAATTATAGGTCAATTAGGGGGTACACAGCGTGACCCTAAAGTTTACTATGTATTCCTATGCAAAATAAAGTGTTCTGAGAAGCTTAAAATGAGGAAATAAGCGTTCTAATATGCTTTAAAAATTCAAAGACATTTTTCTATGTTAACTAACGGTACGGTATCGGACCTTAATATTGACCTATAATTTTTAAATTGGACCACGTATTATATTACAGGATTATAGTGTACCCTACCACAGGAAATACTTATAGGTCAATTAGGGGGTACACAGAGTGACCCTAAAGGTTACTATGTATGCCTATGCGAAATAAAGTGTTCTGAGAAGCTTAAAATGAAGAAATAAGCGTTCTAAAATGCTTTAAAAATTCAAAGACATCTTTCAATGGTTAACTAACGCAAGGCGCAATATCAGACCTTAATAATGACCCATAATATTTAAATTGGACCAGGTATTATATTACAGGGTAATAGTGTACCCTACTACAGGAAATAATTATAGGTCAATTAGATGGTACACAGCGTGACCCTAAAGTTTACTATGTATGCCTATGCGAAATAGAGTGTTCTGAGAAGCTTAAAATGAAGAAATAAGCGTTCTAAAATGCTTTAAAAATTCAAAGACATCTTTCAATGGTTAACTAACGCAAGGCGCAATATCAGACCTTAATATTGACCCATAATATTTAAATTGGACCAGGTATTATATTACAGGGTAATAGTGTACCCTACCACAGGAAATAATTATAGGTCAATTAGATGGTACACAGCGTGACCCTAAAGTTTACTATGTATGCCTATGCGAAATAAAGTGTTCTGAGAAGCTTAAATAGAGGAAATAAGCGTTCTAAAATGCTTTAAAAATTTAAAGACATTTTTCTATGTTAACTAACGGCACGGTATCGGACCTTAATATTGACCTATAAATTTTAAATTGGACCACGTATTATATTACAGGGTAATAGTGTACCCTACCACAGGAAATAATTATAGGTCATTTAGGGGGTACACAGCGTGACCCTAAATTTTACTATGTATGCC